>NC_092676.1:20924627-21227657 GCF_964355755.1 Antedon mediterranea
AATTTCATATCCTATTTTTGATAATTAATAATTAAAAAAAATAATTGTAGTCACTCCCATTTGTAGTGGTAGGCACCAAATGATTATACACTATATTACTGTATATTTTTGAGATGTTACTCAATTTACATTTAACTATTATTGTTGTTTTAAATATTTGAAATTGTGTATTTGTGATGTTTGTTTTCCACAACATTTAATGACAATACCATAATTCAACAAATACATATATCCTAACAGGTTTTTTTTTAAACAATTATTAAATTAATAACAAAAAAGACTTTTGAACCTTACGTTTGGTTGGCTTCTTGCCACACCAATGTATAATAGCCGCAAGTGTTTATTAACCAGTTCTATTGTTTCCTTTTCCGTGATCTTTTTACCGGGTCATAAACAGTACTTTCTTTGGTTGAATCTTATATTATAATTATTATTAATGGTGAGGGTGTTGGTGGAGAAGTCTATAGACATACTGTAGGAACTATGATAATATACTAAAAATTGCCGCAGTGAATGCTACTAGCAGATGATCTACTAGGCCTACTGTGAACATACAAATGTCCTCAAACCTAATCAACTAATCAAGCATGCTTAAAGATAGCGGAAAGGGGCATCGGATTGCATAATCCATGCCCAAAAATTGGCTGTCTGGAGGTCCAGCGTTTTAGTGGAAAACAAACTCCAAAAATAGGTTCTGATTCTATTTGTCAAACTATTTATAAAGTTTAAAATATATTAATCATAATCATAAAGTTTCTCAGTTTTTCTGAGTTACAAAAAAAATTATATTATATAAACTATCATATTTATTAGTGAACCCAGTGGTCTATAAAGCTCTGTCTACAATATCAAATTTTATCTGACAAAAAACTGTGTGATGTGCCCATATACGGCCATAAACGGCCATAATGATGTTGTATCACTACCATATTTGCATATTTGGCCTTATTTCGTGTTCCCAAATATGGTAGTGATATGCCCAAATATGGTGGTGATACAACATCATCATCCCCATATATGGATACATCACACATTTTTTTGTCAAACTAGTAGACAGAGTTTTAAAACTAGATGTTGAATGTGACATAGAAGTGATGCCATCAGAACATGTTCTCTTGTGACCGCTGTATATCTGTAGCGTAATTATATTTGACCAATGTAGCCACATTGAGCTTTGATTCTGTTGAAGTTCACGATGTGGAAATCGTGTTATTTTATTTATTATTTATTTATCTATATATAAATTTACGTAAGGGCAAAATTCGGTAAATCGCGCCTTACTTCTATAATTTTTACTCGATGGTATATAAAGTTGGTTCGTACTTTCGGTACTGATTTTAACCACCTGATGTAACCCTGTTTACTAATTAAATTTAGTTAGATAATTAGTTATTGACGATTAAAACGAATTTAGGTTCTAAGATTTGCCCCAAATAGGGGTGTTTTCCGATCGTGGTATACACTGTATAATGGATGTCCGTCTTGAAAAATACCCGCCACAAAAATGCGAGGAGGCTTCGCATTTTCCTATCTCCTCCTACGATAATTGTTTTTAATAGCTGAAAACCGGTTGAACAGCTAGAGTACACCATCATAATGTTGAAGACAGGCCGATTTTCTTTAAAAAATACTATTTTGATAGATTTAATATACGATTATACAAATCTATTGATTTGCGATGAATGGAACATCCCAATCTCTCAGTCTGCCAGAGTTTGGTTTAACACAAGTACTGTAGGTAAATTTATGAGCCCTTGGTTTAACACATACGGTAGGTAAATATATGGGCCCTTTGAGAATAAACTTGTGAGATTGTGGATAGGC
Organism: Antedon mediterranea; assembly: GCF_964355755.1. Classification (NCBI taxonomy): domain Eukaryota; kingdom Metazoa; phylum Echinodermata; class Crinoidea; order Comatulida; family Antedonidae; genus Antedon; species Antedon mediterranea. Next base: position 20,926,452 of record NC_092676.1, read on the forward strand.
TCTACTGTTAGATATATAAACACATTATTATATACAAATAAACTTTATACTGACAGTTCTTTCTCAACGTTTGTATTAATTAATAATTACCAAATATAAACGTCGTAGTGGTGTATCGTGACATGGTACTTTAATATTTCAATCGATTATGACAGTGACAGTTTTAACTAAACTAAATAAAGAATGTTCTCTAATATAATTAGGAATCTCTTGCCATACACGGGGAAAATTAGTGTACAATGAATATTTAAAAGAAATAAATAAATAAATAAAATAAAAAAAGTATTAAATCGCAAATGTTTTACTGTATTTAGAGGTATATTATTTATAGGCCTATAAAACATGAAAAAAATATTTCGTTACTGAGTGGATAAAGAATATATTTAAAAATTGTTCCTCTTTGTACCTATCCGCTTTCCCATCCCTCAACCCTAATGTTACATACAAAACACAAATTGGGTTTCTTTAAATGAGTCCAAATCAAAAACTTGGACTCATTTTGTGATAAGTTTCTCCTTCGGAAGTAATTCCCAGGGTGCTAATTTTAGTTGACTACATAAATCATCGTGTCTATTTATTTGTTTCTGTAAACGACAATGTATAGGCCTATAGTCCTGCGGTACGTACATTTGAAATCGCCAGTTTTGTTACGCTGAAATTACTGTGTATTCGAGAACCATCTGTGGGAACGACCTAGATGGTACGCGAGCGAAGCGAACGTACCATCTAGTTTTATTAATTTTAGCAACATTAAAACAATACATAAACCTTGAGTGTGCCAAGGAGTGGCAAAAGAGGTCAAAGGACCACTGTCGCCATAAGGCGTGCCACACCACCAACATTTCTCATAAGAATTTTGCATATCTTTCTAATATGCATTAATTTAATTCTTATTTATTTATATGATATTTTTCTTTATTAATTGAGAGTCACACAACCAAAAATCAGATCATAACAGATGGTTTGATATCATTATGTAGGAGTTATTTTTGTCTATCATTTGCAGTTGGTCAAATGCTTTAACAATTAAAACATATTAATGTGATGTTTTCACTTTGTCACCTCATTGGTATTACCAACTGTTATTATTCCTTTCTGATACTATACGTTTTCGAACTTTTTTTTTCAGTTGTCTTGGGTCAATTTGTTTGGTTTATTAGGCTTTTTCCTGGTTTATTTAACAATAACATTTTCTTTCTTTTTAAACTTGTGTTAAACAGCGCATAGCTGTGAGTGAGCGTAATGAGTGAGTGGCCGAGCGGTTAAGACAGTGGAACCGTAATTACGTAGCCATAACATCGGCAGGGGTTCGAGGCTCACTCACTCCATGGTTCTGGTGGTAGAACGAGTCTTCTCGGATAAGGACTATAAACCGTAGGTCCAGTGTACACATCTAGCTCGTGTGCACTTTAAAGAACCTAGTACATCTTTCGAGACGAGTAGGGGGTTACCCCGGTGTATTAGTACATCACAGCCACTGATCACCAACTGGGCCCTCTGGGAGACCAGTCTTTGACTGAAGAGGTTACTCAGTATAAATATAAATTTCATTCATTCATTCATAGAGACTATTTGTATTTTGTACTACCGTATACAAATTTTAAACCATTTACTGCAAATGTGTATTGTATATAACTCAAGATGCTAATCTACAGTATATACTGATTCTTTATACTTTCCAATGTGATAAGCTGCCATCTTCTATAGTTCCTCGTTCAGGGAGCCACTCCTTATATGGTATATAATCGACTGTCCCGTCAGTCGGGACTTTTACATGGCTATTTTGGTTTTGGTCTTGGCTATTTTCTGAGTTTGGCCTAAGAGAAGTCTCACCTATCCTTTATCCTACATCTCAACAAAAACACTACCAGTGCTTAATTTTGTGTCACATTATGTTGTGTGATATAAGGTGACCCACTACAGTATTTCTTAATTAAAAGCCCTCCCACTTTATAATTAGGGTTAAAATGCCTGTATTTAATACTTAAAAAATCAACTATTTACCACTCAATAAGATTAAACAATTATACAGTAAATCCTCTTAAATTATTTTTCAATAAAAATCATAGATCACTGCGACAAGATGCCTTTTGTTACTCTGCATCCCTGATTACAATTTGTCATTTGAACTCGTAAGTTGTGGACTAGTTAATCAAGCACATTGGTAATATCTAGGCCTAGGTCATAATAAATAATAAATAAGTATTTATGATATATTGCTTAATTTTTTTAATGATATTTTTAATATTTATGTAAATTTTGTGCTAAATTACATTACACCATTTAGTTTGTCATTTCAACACATTGTTATCCTCTTATTACTTCATAAAATTTTATCATTATTTGGTTTAATTTATTTAATGTAAATTTGTACTAAATAACAATGCACAATTAATTTTAATTTCGAAACAGTAGGAAATTTATCTTCTCTCATCGCGTATGTTTTGATTTTATTTGTCAACCTGTTGCAAGTACTTTGACCGAGTGTATTCCTTAAGTTTCTTAATATTTGCAACGCAATAGTCCAATTGCGGTACTCCAATGAAAGGTATATTTCCATGACAATCAATTATATAAAGTACACTAACATTGATTACTTTCCAAGTGATTTGAAAAATTGTTTACTGATGTCGTACTTCCAGACAACAGTTAATAGTAAATAATTCAACTTTTTAATTTGTCTGATTTGTTTGGCTTCTACACTAATTCTACACTTATTTGTGCCTTCCATGGCTATCTCCTATGGAGTATGGTTGTCGCATTTATTTTTTTTAGAATATTACTATTATTATTTTGGTAAGGTAACCCAACTTAGTGAGGATACATAGCAACAACAGACCCATATAGCAAGGGTAGGCCCATCAACCATAGACAAATTAAGTTAAGTTTAAGTTACTGCTATATAATCTATAAGAGCATTATTAATTTGATTTGTTACAGTTGAGAAATATATTGTTTTTTTTTTCTTCGTAGGTAAAATTTAAATATGAACCGAACCTATATATTTTACGTGATCTACCGCCCAAGGTTTTCTGAATTAACAATGCATAATGGAAATACTAGGCTTATGCCGCTTTAGTACTATACATTTAACAAAGCCGGTTTCAGTGTAAATTGTGTATACTACTCAATTACAATAATGTGTATACAGTACTTGTGTATGGTATAATAGAACTGAATACTCAAATCATACTAATATAACATTGAGCAATCTGTTTCTTTCTGATATAATATGTAATAACTTGGATAAAAATCAAAAGTGAAATTAGGAATGATTTTATAATCAGTTATTTAGCAGACAGACACATTGTTGTGACTACCCTAATTAATATTCAATTGAAATTACAACCATACCAATAGTTGCTGTTATTCTTTCATATTGATGATATACTAAGCGACTATTGCTATTGAGTCTAACAGTCATTCTTTGAATGGTCAGAAACATATGAGCATGCATAGAATGACTTTTTGACTTGGCAGCTTTGTGGTGCGTCATGAAAATAAAGGTGAATAAATTAGGAGTTTGCTTACCAATTTTTACCACAATTTTTTATGTGTCCGGATTGAATTTTATATTTCAATTTTTGTTAATACGTTACTAATTAATTTTAAATAAAAAAAAAATTAAAAAATAATATTAGCTGCAATCCAATTCATTTTGAAAACCCCTGACAAATTGTTTGTTATCCAATGTTAAATACAATACAGTAAAAAAGTTTAAATGAAATTATACAATGTATGTTTTTGTCTATTGTTTTAAAAATTCACATTAGCTGTTCAAATTCAAAATCTTAAACCTCAGTGTTTGGTTTTCTAAACATTGTAATATTCTTTCCACAGATTTTTTATATATAATTTTATTCAGCTTTATCTAGATTTTTAAAGCTATAAACATAACATTCTGAAATGGAATGAATTTATGGATTAATTTTGATTGACATATGTTCCAATTAGTAGTGGTCTTGACATAATTTTTTGCCTTGCAACACACTTTTGAATTGTTTCTTTTCTAGTAAAAGATCTAGGAAACAAGGTTATGTGGATTTATGTATGACCTTCATCCACACCTCAGATAGAATACACAAGCAATAAAAACTTGCAAAGTCACTTTTCTTTTTTCTCAGGTGTACACTAATCCATGTACAATAACAAATAGTGTTTAGCAGCATATTAGCCCCTCTTCAGTTACTACTAGATTTCAGTGATGGTTGTTTTGTAAATGTTTGCCTTTAAATCTGACCATTAACACTATTTTGTAGAACTGTTGTATACCAAGGCTTATGTTTCTATTGGATCTATTGTATTGGACTGTTAAAGTCACTTAACAGCTTAGTTTAGACTCATGCTAACATTTATTAGACTTTTGTATCATTTGAATATTTGGAACAAAATTAAATGAGTAAAAGTATTAAAATAGTTATCGTTATATTATGAACTGTAGGCCTTATGCTAAAAAATAAATATAAAAACATTTTAAAGAAAGCAAAATTTAAATTCCTTTAGTTCAAAAAGTATTAAAATAGTTCTTGTTATATTATTAACTGTACTAACATTTAAAGGATACAAAATTCTTGGGAAAATATAATTTCTGTTTTTATTGAACTTAAAATCACATGTATTCAATGGTTTTTTGGTTAGTTTGAATCATGTGTACCCAGTGATGATCATGTTGCTTTTTATTTTGAAAATGAAACAGTGTACAATACCTAGACAGGATTTTTATCGTGTGATACCCCTGTCTAAGTTATGGTTTCATTTTCTTAAGTACAGTGCGTTCAAAAGAAATATATATTATAATAGTATTTTGTATTTCCTAGTATCGTACCAAAGTTTCATGCCAGATTTACAATTGGTATATTATGGTTAGACATAATGAACATAGCTTTTTTGTAAGCTTTTAAGAATTGGTAGAAAATACTGTTTGTGTCTGTTTGTATAACCGCATTATAGAAAAATTGTTCAAAACATTTTGTGGTAATCGCGTAATACAGAACATATAATCTGTTTTATTATTATAATTGTAACCAGGGCGTATTTGTGTTTTTAGTGCATTCTATGTTTCACCTTTTGTTGTTGCACATTTTGGATACATGACGCTTGATATGCGTGTCAATTCCAATACATACAGTAGTTTCATTGGGGCTACAAAGGAATCAGCGCACCAAGCAAACTAGCAGTAAAGTCTTATTTTTTTAAATGGAAAACCACTGTTTTTCGCAATATTATGTTGCAGGTGTGATTGCTGTATATTGGTATTGATTTTACTGGATAGTTGTTGGCCTATTTCATTTCACTGCTGAATGTAGGTCTCTCCATCAATCTTATATTGTGTGAAGTCTCTTCTGAGCCCATTGGATGATAAAACACAATTTAACAGTAAGCAGTCATACAACCATGTCACACATTTTCACTTCATATTAAAAATCACAAAAAAATCACAAGCAATATTACGTTTCTGTATATTTATTGTCTTCTTCTTCTTTGGCACTATTCTGCTATATATTTCTACATTTGCATGAAATGGAACTTTAAGCCTACCCTTTATATTAGCAATAAAATGTTCATTGAACATACACATTACAACTTAGTTGTAAATCTGCGAAACACATGTTTCATTTTTTTCAATACCTTAAAGTACTTAATCTTAATTCTCTTAAACTTACTTAAAATATCTGAGAATTTTACTTGCATAAAGAATCCTAAAAAGTCTTTTTGTACATTTTTCTTAAAATTCTTTAAAAAAGTTTATAAATAGTAATTACTGTAATTTATCAGTAAACAATATAACAAATTCATGTTATTAAATGCGGTTTAAAGTTGCTTTTTATATCCTTAAACGCGTAACAAATCAGCCCTCTGGCTGTACTCTTAATGATCTTACATAACTTGTAAGATTTAGCATTTTTAACAAAGCATAAATATAGCAAAGCAACGTATACAACTAACAAATGTGTTCCTAAGCGTTAATAGGCCATTTTCTTAGGTCTGCTACGACCATGTCCAAAATTTGAATACATATATATGAATTTATAACCAAAAAAAAAATATTGAACATAAAATATATAACTTTAATTTCTTATTTACATTATTAATCTCAACACATACTGTGTGAGATTATTTCAAAATAATTTACAAGTATATACAAATATAATTTGATTATTGATATCAAAAATTTACATAAATCATCGAGTGATCAAAATTTGATCATGTGAAAAATATAATCTGTGAGTCTTATATTACAAGTCCATAATCAATTTTGTATTTTTTTAGCATGGCTGAACAAACTGGTAGACAAGTCGTTGCGATACTTCAGTTTTTTTCATGATTGATTTCTTGTAGTATTGTCGAATTGATCGGCTAAGTTTGTCGTAGTTCATTGCTGGTCTGTTTTTACGCATTCCCCAGAGACGAGCGACCTCAACTGAATCTTCAATTTTGAAAATTCCTGAATAAAATATAAGAAAAGCAAGCATTTAGTATATATATTCTCAATTTTTCCGTATAAGTGGTTAGTGATAGGTATTTCTGTAGACATGAATGGATTTGGTCTCAAGGTAAATTTGAAATTGAATTTTAATAGGAGAAGTATCTGAGATACTTATAATTTTATCATTAAATTATTACAAGGAGATCTAAGTTCTGCTAGGACTGTATTGTATATGAATTTAAAAAATGTTATATCAAAAACAAATTACCTTCAGCTCTGTTTAGCCATCTGATGCAATAACTGTACGAATCTGGTTGAAGCAAGAGTTCCTTGAGAAACTGCCATAGGTGAATTCCTCCTTTGTGGTTTGGAGTCATGGAAGTGTTTGGACCAGAAGCAGTTGGTGATGGAAGAGATATTTCATCTGTAAGAAGTAACATAATATATTAAGCAACGATGAATTATTATTCCAAAATCTAATCTAAATGATGCATCTTTTTAAATCATAAAACTGATCGGATTTGTTTTTCTAAGAGATACTGCCGGTTCCATTTTTTAGAGATAGGTAGTAATATATTTATTGAAAAAGTTCGAATTTACTAATTTACATGGTACCAAAACTTGGAAACTTAAAAAAAAATGAAACTTACCATCACTGTTTGATCCGATACTTGTGTTGTCACTTGGGTGTGGAAACATATGGTCCATATATGTGTCTTCTTGTTTGATTTCTGGCTGAATAAATTGCATTTGTTGCATTTGTGGACTTGGATACATTTTGGCAGCTAGAAATGGAATAAAGTACAGTGTAATTAATATTTGTAAGTTAATAATATAATTTAAAATTCGTCGTGATTTTAAATTCTTAAAATTGATCTCTATTGTTTTGGCATCTGAAAAGTTTAAGAGGAGATATTTACCTGTTTTCCAAATGTCGAGATGAGCAAACAGAATATCACCACATCTTGGGTCAATTTGTCGGAAGTTTAAGTCTGTTAACATACACAGTTGGAACCCATTCATTGCAAAGCACTCCATGCTCGTTGGCTGCATACCATAATGATGGAATGTCCATAGGATCCACTTCTCAACTTGTTCATGTGTCCAGAACTGTGGATCTATACAAGGAAAAACAATTTTATGAATATTTAATTATTGTTGTATTATTCTGTAGTGAATTAAATATTTAGTCCCATTAAAAACAAACTTGTTTTAGTCGTGAAATTTGGAGAATTAAAAATCAAAACTTACCTTGTGGAATATTAAGATACTGACAGGCGACTGTGATATCTTTCATAACTTCTTTCACAATAAGTTGCTGCACTTGATCCATACTTTCGTTTTCGTACGAGTTTGGGCTATCAAACATCGACTGTTCAACACTAACTGGTGATTCTGACGATCTATCTAATTCTTGTTGTTGTGGAGTACCATAAGCAAACGGATTCTGAGCAAACATATGCGGCGAGTCCACGAATCCTTGGCTACGGTTGTAGTTGTTACTGATGTCTAAAAACGACTTATCCTGAGTAGAAAAAAAGATTTCAATCGTGAAAACACAGATATTTTTTTGTGAATAAATCTAAGTACGTTCTTTGTTCTGTAATCGCTGCTTAAAAATGGAAGCTACAAGAGAGGAAACGCTGTATACAGGAAGTAAGCTATACGTGTACAAGGTTACTGTTCTTAAGCACTTCCTCATACGACTAATGGATACAGCTCACTAACCATGTTTTCAATGCGAAGATTTATGGAAAATCAACACAAGAGTACCACTCGTTATCAAAATATAAACTAAAACATATTTCAAATTGCATTTATTAACAACCGAACTACAAATTATTGCGCGAAAATCGCGCTAACTGTAAAGTTAATCATCACCATAATCCAGCCTTATCATTATCACGCTAAATATTTTTCTTTATAATGATAGATTTAACAAGAAAGTTAAGTAATGGTCTTTAATCGTATGTTGAAAATTAATAATATATCGTGACCTCACATATAAGCAGTGAGTCATCAGTCGTGCCTGTGATTGGTCAGATGTGTTCAGGTATTGACAGAAAGGGGAAGTCCCGGTTTCTCCCTGAGCTACTCGAATACATGCCGTGTTGTTATTCTCAACGATAAGTACCATCAACGAATAGTGGTACCATATTTATGTTCAAGTGTTTACACTCTGTACTTTTAATTAAGATGATATGTAGTCTGAGTGAGTTGGACAAAACTCAATATAAATTATCAAATTAATTTTGTAAACATGAGTGTTTTAGATGTTTGAACTCTAATTAAAAGAATGTTTAAGAGTCTTACCTGTTCTTGTTGAAAGCTTGAAATTGGGTTTAATAGGCAAACTTCTCCCATCTTTTCTTGGTTTGGTTTGTTGAAAACTGAAAAAAAAAAACCAATTGTTAAACAATACGTAAATAAAGTAATGAAATGAAGTATAGTTAAAATGAATATTTCATTAAATAAAATAAGTAGTCAATTATTTTTATAAGATTATAAAAATAATTGATCTGATTCTCCAGGACCCACAACGTGGGTTTCGTTGATGACCCCTCGATGGGTTATATTTCCCTGGTACGTCGTCAGTGAATACTAAACATCAGTTTCAAAATAGCTTACTTTGTGATTGTTGTTGAGATTCCAGCGTTGGCGTAAAGAAGCCTAGTAAATATAAAATAAATGTTAAGTTCAGTAAGTCCTAGTCTGTTGTTAACCCGCTACAAGTTTTGGTTGTGAATGGTATAATTAAAAGATGCATTCCACTTTATGACTTACAGCGAGCTGACGTCATTGACCCGCCTTCTTCATTTCAATTCGATCTCGCGATGTGACGTCAATCGAGAGATTCAGTCAGTGACTGTTTTTCTGAATTCATGAATTATTCATTAAATTTGGAACACAGTGGCACAAGTTTACCAAGCTAAGATTCATTACTGTTTGTTTATAGTTTTCGTGGTCTGCTTACGTTCGAAATAAACATTAATTGTAGGAATCAATTTGAATGTTAGTATGAAGCTGACTATAGTTACTTAGCCTATATTGATTTTAATTCAGTTTAAAAAGTGCAAAATAACGTCACAGCACAAGAAAATGTACCGGGCACACACAGTCCAATCAGCCAATGAAAACATACATTACGTCATATCTACTTTTAGGCATGATGAAAACGTGTTCAACCAATTGTCGAATGGTGAATCTTCTGGTGTTTCCATAGGAATTGCCGCGGTCAACGACTCGAGCGAAGACTGTAAAACAGTATTCTGGCATTTCGCCATGTTATTATTTTGATATAGCCTAAACCTATAGCGCCTTGCTTTCACCAAATTAACAAGTGTAAGACTAAACATTAATATTATGTTCAGTGAACTACCATGAGTGAACGAGCAGCGTTTGACCCTGGCTTAAATGATTCATGACTTTTACTTTTCAAAAAGGCAACAAAACCATGCACATAAAACTCTTATTACTCAAACAGTGATACTTTTTCATAATTTAAATTTTAGTTTAAAAAATTTAACTTGAATTTAATGTTTTTCAATGTTTGTAATTTTAAAATGAAGATTCTAAATTGAATTCTGCTAAAATTATGCGTAAATTGAAGAAAACTAGTATTAGCAGGTTGTGTATAAATCCCACCACTTGATGACATTTTAAAATTTTGCATGGAACAATTTTAGACCAATTTCCTTCCCTTTCGGAAAGGAACCATAGCTTCGTCGGATGCTGTAATATAAAACCTACTGATATTGACCAAGGCTGAATATGGACTTGAAAGATTTAATATTTTTCTGCCAATTCCGCTATTAAATTTTACTGCTACAAAACCTACCGAAATTGTTGACATCAAAGCAACACCGACCTATTGGATATTGTACATGCTTTAGCATGTGGCCATATTCTAATAATATTAATATTGATACGAGATGTCAGATCATCCATGACAGGAACATTTAGACGGATCATCGATGGCGCATCAACGACGGGTTATTAATTCCAATACTAATTGTACCACAGATAAGACAATTAGTTATTGTCTAACTACAAGAAAATGTTTGTGGTAAAAAGTACGGTACGATGAAGAATTTCAAACCAGAAATGATTTTCTCACGAGAATAACACACATGTTTCAGAGAATAGAGTTTGCAGTCTTAATAATAAAGTGTTTAGATAGTTATTGAAATCATATCTGCATCATATTTGCATATTATTATTACTGTGAATAAAACTGTTACAAAACTCCCGAAGAATAAGAAAAGCACTTCGGCCCCACAGTAAAAACTCGCGGAGGTGAAGAAAACCAGTTGGGCCCTACAATTAAAAACTCGCGAAGATGAAGAAAACCAACTAGGCCCTACAAATAAAAAACCGTGAAGATAAAGAAAAGCAATTGGGCCCTACGATCAAAAACTAGCGAAGATGAAGAAGAAAACCAGTTAAGCACTACAATTAAAAACTCGTAAAGATGAAGAAAACCAACTAGGCCATACAAATAAAAACTCGTGAAGATAAAGAAAAGCAGTTAGCCTAAACCCCGCAGTAGGCCCTAATTAAAAACTCGCAAAGATGATGAAAATGAGTTAGGCCCTACTTTCAAAACTCCCAATATGAAGAAAACTAGTTTGACCCTACAATACAATCATTTGATTTTGTTGGTAATGTATTTCCAATCTAAGTTGGTAAACCGAAATTGTAATATTGTACATTGATATAATTACAAATTAATGATTCGCTCTTAATTATAATACTGTTGAAATGAGATTTAATTTGTTACCGTACTATATGGTATTGCTGTATTCTCATCAGGGTTTAACTTTTCTATACGGAAGAAAGGTGTTAGATATTTGCTGGGTTTCACCCAATAACCTTCCTTTGATTTGTGTTTGAATGTCATTTTCTATAGTCTTATATGTCCCTATAACGTAAATTTTCTAAACATTTAGGCCTACTTTAAGCGGACACGTACACATTTTCCGGATTAAAATTGAAAAGATTCTTATCTGGACAACGTTTTTTTTGTCGAGTTTGGTCGTTCTGAATCACATGTTTGAAATAGTTAATTGTAGTATTAAAGTAAGTGTACTTCCTATTTTAAAATGGAACTTCCATGTTACATAATACATTATGGTTGTCAAAATAAGATTTGTTTATTTTGCCCATAATTGCCGCCCATAAACCGTGTGATAACTCACGAGCAAACAGTATTTTGATCATATTAGCTATGGACCCTGCCAGATTAGGGAATTTCCCTTTTTCTGTAATCAAACGTGTCAAGTGACATTTGTATGCCAGTGATTACACATTGGGGTTATCTTTATTGTTGATACCACCAATTATGACGTCATTCATAAATCACACTGGAGGTGAATGCACGGCGTTATAAGTGCCCCTTGGACCATGATAAACATTGTACACAACATTTACTGTACTATATTATAATTTTGATTTTCACCTTGTGTTGAATAAAACTAATTAAACTGAGTGTATATTGATAAATACGATTAATTGGGGAGTATCTATATTATTTAATAGCTACTTAACCAAATTAATGTCACTCAAAAGAATGTAATAATTATGCACAGTTTATAGTATTTAGACGACTTATTGTGGTTCAAATATTGACTTTATGGTCTGATTGTCGGTTACTGCATATAATACTGCACAGTGATTTTTTTATGTTTAAAAGAAACATTAAATACACCGTTTTTTGAACAATTATGATGGCGATCGCACCCCGTTAAAGATGAAGAAATAGAAAGAGTCAGAAGGGTTAATAATCCTCGAATAGGCTAATAAGCGATTACTGATTCTAGGACTGTGTAAAGCAGCTTTGTTATTATAGCATTGAGGATTTTTCCTCAGTGGACTTGTTGAGTGTACGTTGTACATGCAGTACTGTATAGCAATTATATAAATAAATAAAAAAATAAATATTGTACCATTTGATAATTTGACACATTCGTGTATTATAATTATTTTCTCGAGTGGTTAAATGGCGAGTATGCCTACACATCCCCCATGATATTAAACGACGCGATGTTGAATCATAATATGGACAAGTTTACGCAATATACCGTAAGCCTACATGTAAATGACTTTGTAGTTGAGTGTAATAAACTCACGGTTATCGACCTTTGTGTACATATATACTTCAAATTATATTATCAATCTTACTACTATTTGGTTTGTTTTCATCTGATATCTTTCAACCGTTAATGATAGTGATGTTAGATTAAACTATTCCCTGTTGCTGTGCCAAATCAATATTAAATAATACATCGTAAAGCAAGTTGTTAATGGTATACGTGCCAGTCATTAATTGAGTGAAACATTGCAAATATTATTGGAAGAAGAGTATGACGTCACAATGACGTAAAGTCAACTAACGATTTTACTATACGCGTTTATGAATTATACATATTGATAATCAGTGTCAATATCTTGTATTCACTTTCACAGAATTAGATAAATAAATATAGACAACAGGTTAGGTGGCTAGAGTCATGTTGTCGATTAGCACGTAGGTGTATCACTAGAGAAAAGAATAATAATTGACTTGGCAAAACGCTTAAAAACATCACTTGTTTTTGGCATTGATATCAGGTCTGTGCGATGATTTGGTTTTGCTTAAAATAATAGGCGTATTTAACTGGTCACTCGCGAACACCTCGCCGTGATCTACTCCACTTACTCACACATTTTACATAAACAGCAATGCGTTTGAGGAGCTAAATCTGCCAAACAGCCCAGTCGACACGTATAGCAAACCAAAATACCTGCCCACAGTAGAACTTTTTCTTGGGACATCTTGTTTAGGGGATACCCCTTTCCGGCGCACCGACAACCCTCAGGCGACAACCATCAGACGACAACCCTCCGGCTCCGACGACACACCCATATTAAAGAGATATTTTCCTGTGAAACGAACGATGGGAAATAGAAGACTGTGAAACTTTGGGTCCCTTGGTGTCCCTTAATAGCTCATGTCTTTCATAAATAGGCCTATAATAGTAGTAGTTAGATCGTGAAAAGTTAAATTATAAATAGGATAATGAATATGGAATTTCATGGAAAATACAAATCAAAATACGTCACGGTACAGTTTTAATATTGACATTCTTGGTGTTCAATTAATTTTGACAAATGAATGTTTCTCTCCTCAGTGTTGTTTCCTCGAAAAGTCATTTGTATTATTACTTAGCTATAGGCAAAACGAATCAATAGTACGCTTATTTTAAACTTTACTAACAATATTTTATCTCAACGGATGAGAGGTGTTAAATAACGCTGAATTTCACCTAAAATAACTTTTCCTTTTGTGATTAAATGTCTCTTTGTATGTTATATCGTCACATTTCTAAATATTCTGTTTGTAAGTGATCAGATTTTCTAAAAATACACGGTGCGTTTTCAATGCAATGATTAAATAGGCCTAGGTCTACTATATATCAACAAACAAAAAATTGATTATCCGATGTAAAAAAAAATGGTAAAAATAAGTACCAGCACATTACTAATTTAGACTAACTCTACCATTTTTACCGAACTAATTAACAATTTGAAATCCAACTATTAGGAGGCCTTTAGATTGTAGCCAGTTTTCTGTGTGGAGAACAAACTGACTAAATAACAAGCTCACGTTCATAGTGATCTACTAGGACGTAACGCAAGAACGTAACGCAACGCAAAATGATTTGAAGCTTGGTTCCCACTAGAACGTAACGCAAGGACGTAAACGCAACGAAAGCGTTTTAACCAATGACAAGCGAAGTTATAGACAGTTAGCAATCACAAGCGAATAAGCCATCGCTTGTGATTGGTCAACTCACTTGTGTTGCGTTACGTCCTTGCGTTCCGTCGCTAGTGGGAACCACGCTTTACCAAGCACAAGCGATCGATTATTCGAACCGTGATTGGTCAACTCTCTTGCGTTGCGTCTACGTCCTTGCGTTGCATCGCTAGTGAGAAAATATAGCTTAAGGGCGCGTTTACTTTGCGTTCTTTTAATATCGTATTGTCAATGACATTTATAATATTGCATACTGTATTAAACTCAACGGAAGTAATAACTTAAATAAATAATTCTGATTATATTTTGCCGAATCCATTAATTGCCTTAGAGCGCGGGACTGTCCCTTTTTGGAATGAGTCAGCCCAGAATTATGCGGAATATATTATCGAGCATAGAAAGTGTTAGGATTTGTTGCCAAGGCTTTCTATGAAACACTATAAAAACCTATTTAATATTAACAATAGAAGGCAGTGCGGCTACTGCTGGTGGTGCATTGACACACTTTAATAAAAGCAGTGTCACAGTTGCGAATACAGTTTTTTTGTTCATTCAAACAATTATATATTCTTTTATTATTATGATTTAATGTCAAGGTCGAATCTAGGTAAGCAAAATGTTATCGGAAGACAACCGCATAGTTCACTGAGGCGAAATTTGTGGTTGTGGTTGATACGTGCACAATGCACGGGGGGCGTCGGATATTATGTAATGTAACAGTTTAATGGAAAGTTTTAATGGAATTGTTCCGACCATTTGTCTATAGTTCGGGGGTCATTTACGTCATATCATGTATCATGTCGAATAACTTTATTTTCTATATGGCACCCGGTATGGCATCAACACTCATCATTATCATTATCATTCCACCGGTGTCAGCACAACCAAAAACTTTCAGTAGGCCTAGGCCTATTACATTCATAATGCCAGTGAAATCGTTGGGCACCAATTTATTCACGCAGATTGTTTGGGTTTGAACCATACCAATACTTAATGCTCAACCAAAACTCCTTGGTGGAGATGTAGACATACCATGTTTTATAGTCATTTTTCTATATTTATTATCAATATAATTTTTATATAATTTGTCAATAAAAGCGGATACGACAGAGGTACAGATAAAATCCACACGTATGTTACAATTGAGAGAGACAGAACCGCAACGTATGGGTGGGTTGGTTGTTATAGCAGACCTCTAAAAAGGAAGTCATTTTGTTCTCTTAACTATAGTGGGAACCCGAATTAAGATGAGATAGAAACTTATTTGTGAAATGCGCGTGTGATTACATATTATATTATCAATGTCAATATTATCATCGGCGTAATATTTTGTTGTTTTACAGTATTTCTTCTGACGTAAGGGCTGGCCATGGCAATCTAACAATAGGATGCCGGGCTCCGGAGATCAAAGTGTTTATCTGTGGCTGCGACAAGATCCCTTAAGACACCGCGCGCCGCGGATACTATGTACAGTATTGCTTGTACAGTACTGTATTTGTCGCAGCCAGACAAAGATCAAAGTACTGTTGATAGATTGCCTTGGCCTGACAAAGCTTCGAAGCCAATGGTTCAATGGATGCGGATTTGAAAAACTTTTCTGTGTTAAAATTCTCTATTCCTTAGCATTTCTTTTTTCAAAACTACTGTAATATTATTCCTGAAGACATAAGGTGATTTTTTTCGCGCGCAAATCGACTAATCCGCACGTATGTGTAGACCTAAATTTCCATCGCTTTTTTGAATGCGCAACCAATCAGAACTCTGTAATAGTTGATTCGCGTGCATATATATATTATTATATTATATCTAGCCGAGAACTGGCTTTACATTTTTTGTGAGTGCATGTTAGTCTAGTGAATGTATCCTTTGTTATGAGTCAATAGATATACATATTATATAGGTAACTTTATTTCCAAAAAATGTAACAAAACCACGCACTGTGGATTTACAAAGTTCTTACATGCATGCATGCTTTATACAACAACAAAAAATATAAAATAACGTAAAAATAATGATTCAAAATAACAAAAGCCACTAATTTCAGTTGCTGGCAATCTCACGCAAATGAATTAAGTCGTTTAAATTACTTAACTTAAAATTTCTGATAAATAAATCATTTCTAAGTGTACTTAATATTATAACAAAACGCATACCGTTCTGCTTTGTGGATGGTAATCTTGTAGAATTGGAACAGAATAGAATAAGAACCACTCTGTATTGAAATTAGACCAACAACAAACAAGAACTTCTAAAATCGTGCACATATTCCCTTTTATGGTGAACATGCTTATTAGACCCTATCATTACCCTAGTTGCCTTTTATTAACCGAATCACAAAAATACTGTACCGACACAGATAACCTAATTTAATGGCTTAAGGAGATATCTGGGTAAATAATAGACGAAATACAACTATTATGTATCAATAAATCGCAAATAATTATCATAAGAATTGAAGTAATATAACTGGACCAAAGTACGATCTAATTTAACAAAAGACAGTTGTCTTGTTAATCACGTGACACAATTCAGGAAACTGTTTATTATAGGAAGTTTGTTTCACCGGTGTTTGTTTGTTATGAATACAATACCCGTATACAAAACATGGTTGTTACCGTGTTTTATGAATGATTATCTTAAGATAATGTTAGGTTTGACTTGAAATAAATCAGACAATTATCATGAAATAATATACAAATTATAAAGGTTTATGAATGGAATGGTATAAAAATAATGGCATGATTTTAAATTGTAAAATGTTACAGTTTCAGCCTTCTGGCTATTTGTGGCATTGTTGGTCTTTTTTGGACAATACAAATTCTGAAATTAGGTGACTGATGAAATGTTATGAAGCGATCGTTAACTAGTGCGTACTATTGCACGCCATGTGACCCACAATCGTCCAATCAATGACAGGAATTTATTCAAGTGTTATATAACATCAGTTTATTAACAGGGTAATTAGACCTATAGTTGCACAGACATGGCTTGCATTGATGATGAAACGACATTTGTTGGTGATATCTGATTCAGGAATGCATCGTCAATATATTGATTGGACCATGGAGTTTTTATAGCTTCATGGTTGAACATGAATGATCTCACTGGTGGTGATAAACTGGGATTAAAGAAAAAAAATAGTTAGCGAGACTTTGATGTGCCCATATATGGTAGTGATATAACATAATCATGTCCATATATGGGCACATCACATTTTTTTGTCACAAAGTTTGACAGAGCTTTAGACTATAGACTATCTTGGGAGTATAGTTAAATTCTAACATTTATATTAGTTTAAATCATGGTACTGCTAAATCTTGTAGTTATAGTAATCTTATTAACTTTAGCAGTCCCTGACCACTTCATCTCTGTATATTTTATATTATGGTTTTTTAGTCAAATAAATAAATGAAATGAAATAAAAAAATTAGAACAGAGACAGTATTTTACTATCTTCGGAAAATTATCTCACGGGAATATGTAAAAACCCAGATTTTTAAAAATATATTAACAAGTACAATACTTTCATCACGAATTAGTTGTCTATGTTTATTAACCTTGGTTAAGTTTATCGCGTGTTTGTTTGTTGTTTGTTTTACACTTTCGATTATGCTTTTAATCACCTCACGCAAGTTTTAACACGAATCTCGCATTTTAAAATTATAACAATTCGATTATTCACGTTTTACCCACGTTTAAAGGCCAACTACGAAACAGTTTTATAGATTTCTGTTTTCAAAAGTAGAGTAGTTAACTTTCAGTTTAGATAAATTACATGTTTTATAAACTTATAAACAAATTGAGGCGATCAAAAAGTGTGTGTGCGTGTACGAAATGAACAAATACAAAAGTATAGTTCCCACAAAATTGAGGCGATAAAAAACAATGACGATAAAGAAACCTTTGTATTTTGAGTGGCCAGTTTGTGTGCGTGTACGAAATTAACAAATACAAAAGTATAGTTTCCAAAATAATACACATTTTATACCGTATTTTGAGCAGTTGCAGCAGAAACAGGCCCAGTGAGATAATGAACTTTTCATTTTTGTTAACCGCATCTTAAGAAATAAAATTATTGTCTTTATTAAAACAAGAAGATTAATTTCCGAAATAGAAGCAATTTTGAAATCCATATAGTTTTCGTTGATAGGCTTTATGAAATTAATACCTATTTGCCCACAATTTATTTTCTATTTAACACCAAAGGTCGTTATCCTTTCAGATACTGTACTAGACAAAATGTAAATATCAATATTGATTTAACGTGATCAAATAAAAAAAGTATTATAGGTCTAAACGTTAATTTAATCAATATTATTAAGTAATTTGTAATGTAATCTTTAATGGTCTACTGTAAAATGTACTTATATTATACTCAACAAGAAGAGGGCTATATAAATCCAAAGGCAAATTACTGAAAAAATGACAATGCTGTGGGTATCAGTTGCTGGATCTCAATGGAGATACCAAAATAAAAGAATGGAGATACCAAAATAAAAGCGAAAAGCTAAATCAAAACGATAAAAAACAGCCAGAAAAGTTAACAGAGCTATATAATAAACAAATCAGGCAAAGTACATTAATTCTAAACCGCCCTGTGAAATACTGAAACTTAATTAATTAATTTGAAACGATAAAGATAGGAAATCTGTGAGAATGAGAAAAAGTCGCCCCAACCGAGACTCGAACTCGGACCGCCTGCTTGATATGCAGATGTCCTAACCATTAGACCACTGGGGCTTTCATGGTATTGTTCAAACTCAATTGGATAGCGACTCTTTAACATATATAAATACAGCATATATACAATCGATTTCAATATTGTAAACAGTTTTCGATATGGAATTGAAATTTAGCTAGCCCATACTACGTACAATGTATACATTTTTAGAGAAGGAAAGGTCTAATTAATATTAAATCGGCGGTCAAGGGTTATCTGTACACTGTCAACTTGAGGTAATTACAAGCAATTGGAAATGTACTTTGAATTTCCGGAACTGACCCACCCCTCTTCTTTATCTTTAGACCTCGGACGTGGGATATACATAGTGGTCTAATCGTTTGGTTTTTCGCGCACGTGCATGGTTGTACCAATCGTCAAAATGGTTTCTGCAGATGCTTCACGTAGGCTTAAACAAGGTTATTCGTCTTTTGGATTTGAATTGTGAGATTTACCGGTGATTGCCTAATTCCCGGGAGAGATAGCCACGTCGGAAACAATCGGAAGGGTTTAACCGCACGGAAACAATCGGAAATACACCTTGCAGGAAACCGATCCTCTCTGCAGTGATACTATCTAAATCTTTATTGCTTAATTCTCATTCAAATCAGATTAGAATTCAACTTCAATCTACTTTCTTACTTTCTCTAAATGCAGCAGTTGATATTTGAAAAAAAATCAGTTGACCAAAAAAATAAATCTTTCAATAAATTCGCTATTTATCCCAGCCAAATATTTCCATTTTAATATGTTACTTTATAAATAATATGCAGTTATAGAATAAGTAGCACCGATAGATATAGGTTTAATATATTTCGTTTGTTTTACCAGCAGTGATCAATATTATAGGCCCGGAAAACTGCTTTGTTAAATTAAACTTTCCTAATATGAAAGGGTTAACTTTTCAATATAATATATTATTAATAATACTATTACATTTTACTTTCTATGGACTAGAGATTCCGAAAAGATTGAATGATTAAATATTGGAATAATCTTCCATCATACATTAAGGTATAAAAACACTAAATGAGTATAAACGTGCTATAAAGTTGGTAATGTGCATGTGAATTTTTATTGTTGTATTTTGTGATTTTTTCTATGTGTTTGACCGGCCCTATTGGAAATTTGTTTTTAGGTTTATAGGTAATCCTTGGTATGTTGATTGTACCGAATAAAAGAAACAAACGAAACGATTAATGTAAACAATTTAAGTTGAAATTAAATTTAATGTATAAGTCATATTACGGTCAAAGCCTACGTGTGCAATTGTGGCGTGTGTTTGTACTGATTAGTTTCGACCAATCACGTCGACTCGTACATTTATTATATATTATTATATAAGTCAAGTTGTTTGGCACACCTCGCTAAATACCCTCTTAACACACCTTCACCGCACCCTGACTATCCATGTACAATCGGAAATTCCAAGGCCTATTAAAACTATCCAGGAATCTGACTCTCACTTTTTAAATTGTAAAAAAAATGTAGCTGTCTATTAAAATAGATACTGTTGATTTTGTAGAAGAGCTTAAACCATAAGATAAACATATGTTGCCAGTCATTCGTTTCACGAAAAAGTGTCCCCTACTGAATAGGGGTGTCCTCTGCTGAAAGAAATGTTCCCTGCTGAGTAGGGTTATCCCCTGCTGAAAGGAGTGTCCCTTGCTGAATGGAGATGTCTCCTGCTGAATAGGGGTGTCCTCTGCTGAAAGGAGTGTCCCCTGCTGAATAGGGTTATCTCCTGCTGAATGGAGATGTTCCCTGCTAAATGGAGATGTCCTCTGCTGAAAGGAGTGTCCCCTGCTGAATAGGGTTATCCCCTGCTGAAAGGAGTGTCCCCTGCTGAATAGGGTTATCCCCTGCTGAAAGGAGTGTCCCCTGCTGAATAATAGTAAAACATTAATATATATTGAAGTAAAAAAATGTAAACACACTCCCCCTTTTCTGACAAAATAAGAGAATTGGAACACCTTCATTGTATGAAAGACGGACATAAAGATAAACGATTTATTTTATCTTCTCCTGCATTTTCATAAGGTATTTACGATAGATTGTTGTGTTTACACGCTACTTATGGGCATGAACTTACGGTTCTCTACTTGTAGTTTGTTTATATTTGATTATACTTGAAATAAAAAGTTAATGATTTGTCAGACAGTGGAGTGTGTCGGGTAATGTAGATAGTCTTAATTATTATTAATTACTTTAATTGCTAAGAACATCAGGAAGACAAATTATAAAGTTCGATGAGAACGCGATGACACCGAGCACTTGTTATTTATTTACGGTAATAAAGGAAGAACATGAGATTGAAGATGTTGCCGAAATATTTTTTATATAATTATAATAATTACTGTTGTTATTACATTACGTCATTACACCAACGAAATATTACCTAAATAAATTTAATAATCGATGTCGTTAATTGATTAATTAATTACCACATTGTTAACAAAAATATTTTCCAAACATTCCCAAGCAATTTTAATCTAATTGTACCATCTCTCATAAAGACTTGTTTCCGTATCCAAGTGCCGAGAGCTTCATCATCAAACGTATGTAAATATACGCAACGACACTTGACTGTGTAACGTACTTGTAAATGACCATGTTAATTAACGTCTGATAAGATAATAGCCAGCTAACAAAGTCTTTAATACACAAATATTGTTCATTAAGTTATTTGATAACTCATGTAGTAGGCCTGTATTCTTGCAAACCTAAGCGTTTGTTCCCACGTTATAAATAATACGGTGTTGAAATGGATTGTTTCTAATTTTAGACCCGGACGAAGACGGATTGTCACTGTTTCGTTAAAGATGTATTGTCTTCCAAAACACGAACATGATTTGGCCATTTTGTAGTTTTAATCAAGTTATTTTCTTTTGGTACAAACAACTCACAAAAATAATGCTTTTTGCATTAAATAAAGACAAAATAAACAGGTAAATTTAACAAAAAAAAACTCATGCTTCCGATTGACTATACATGTCTTTTTTTTATCATCACATTATTCGTAAAAGACCTAACATTTTAATTTTTTTTAGGGGGACAATATATTATTATACCTATATTTAAGTTACTAATTATTTTGGTGGTATGTCCTTGAGAAATAAATTTGTTAAATCGAGATTAAAAGCGAGATTTCGTTGATCGAACACGCTAAACAATGCTTTCATTTATCTCTTTGGCGTGTAGGGCCTATCTTTGCCCATCAAAAACTTGAATTAAATAAATCTATACTCCTGTAGAGATTATAGTGAAAGCAAGGTACAAATGCGGTTAAATGTTAGTAATGTTTATGCTTTTAATTTTAAATACTTATTTGATAATTCCCATTTTCATATCCACAAATCCTGAGATAATAATATCTTAAAACATAAAACACATTGCATGATATTATAGACTTGTCCAATTGTCTGACTGACGCAATTATTTTTACCGCAAATCTTTTAAAACTTATTTTCATTGGAAATGTACCGAATCTAAGCTCGGAAATGTATTTATGTCAGAAGGATTTAACTAAAATCCACTTTAATTTCGGTATAATATTTTGTATTACTAAAATGTAATATCACCTTGGTTCTACGAAATATGTACACCTTAGTATAATGGCATATTATAGCCTAATCCTACCGGTATTACTTTATACTACAAAATGCTTGGATTAACAAAGTGCAAGATTACAAATATTATACAAAATAGGCTTGCAATACAATGTTAAATGATATTGTAATTTGTTTTTTTGGAAATACACTAAATCTATACTAAGCCCGGAAATATATTTATGTCAAAGATAACAATAACTGTCCATCGGTTATGCTTTCAATGATAAATGTCAGTATAATTTGGATTTAGAAAAATGAAAGAAGTATACAAAATATAATAATAAAATTATATAATATAAACTTGTACCTTGCGTACTAAGCCAGGAAATGTGTTTAAAGTCAAAAGATTAAAATGTTATCTGCCCGCACACCTAAAGTCAATTGTATTTAATAGGAATTGTTATTGGTGTACCGATTGTTATTAATGGTAAATTGTTTTTATTATCACAATATAGAGAAAGATATGATGGGTTAAATATCCTCACTAAAAAGGTGATTTTTTCACAAAGTGGAAGTAAAACAGTTGATATAGAATATTCAAAGTTCAGTAATGTTAAATATTATGGTGACGATGATATTTAAGACTTGTAAGTGCGTATCAAAGTTAGGCTTAGCATATAGGAGCAGTAGTGGTTACGGTTTACGACCCGGCGCTTATATATATTTTCTTTTTTGGAGGAGGAAGGAGGGAGAGGGTGTGGTAGTGTTACCTCGTAACATCACTAGTAAACATTATTCTCAATAATACACTAACCCATCCTTTGGGGCATGACCATATGAAAAAGACAGTTCGTTGGATCCATTAAATCCATTGGAAGCCCGAAATCCATAGGACTCTTGCCCATCCATGACCCCTTCTCCGGCTTTTGGTTTTTAATCAATGCTTTTAAAAGCATGTGATGAGCGAGCAGCTGTCTCTGCCTGAATAGGGTCACGCGCTTCAGGCTCTTACACAGGAAATAGGAAAACGGATGGAATTCATTGTAAACTTCTGTAATAATAATAAATTAAAGGCATAACTTCCACTTGATAAAATTCTCACCCACTCAAATATCCCTGAACCCTAGATATCATTTTAATGTATTATGTACTAAGTAACGAATGGTACCGTAGTTGTTTTTATTTTGTTTTTTTTTGCTGCGTGATGTTTTAGTAATAGTAGGCCTAACCATGTACCCACATTTGATAATTTATAGGTTCATGTTTGAACTGATGTACAGCCTGTAATTTAAAGTAAATTACCCTAAAATGTTGGTATTTGATGTTTTTTGATTGTGAATAATCAATGTTATGTTATAACAGGGATGTTACTCGCATGTATTTTTCGAGTAAGTGTGAGTGCTGTACTATTGCGTGATTGTTTTAGAATTTTAACTTTTTATTTTATTTATTGATATTTATGTATTAGTATTGATTTATTGGCATTGATTTATTAGTATTTATATATTAGTATTGATTTATTAGTATTGATCTATTGGTATTTATTTGTTGGCATTTATTTATTAGTGCAATATTGATTGATATATTGGTATTGATTTATTGTTATTGATTTATTGACATTGACTTATTGCTATTCATTTATTAATATTGATTGATATATTGGCATTGATATATTAGTATTGATTTATTAGTATTGATTGATGTATTGGTATTTATTGGTATTTATTTATTGGTATTGATTTATTGGCATTAATGTATTGGCAATTATTTATTGGTATTGATTTATTGGTATTTATTTATTGATCTATTGGTATTGATTTATTGGCAATGATTTATTTGTACAGTATTAATTGATATATTGGTATTGATTTATTGGCATTGATTTATTGGTATTGATTAATTGGCATTGATTTATTGTACAATATTGATTTATTGTACAGTATTGGTTTATTGATATTGATTAGTTTAGTATGGATTAATTGGTATTGATTGATTAGTATTACATTTTCAGTATTTATTTTTAAATATTTATGTATTTGTATTGATTTAGTAGTGTTGACTGTAAGAATAAGAACACTGTCTAACAGTGAATATTGATTAGTAAGGTCAAATGTTATATCATTCACTGTTACAGTTAAATCATTAATCTTAACAAACAATATTGATATAAGGCCTACGTGATGATGTTCACATCTATATGGCTTAAAATTACAATTAGCTAGCCGTCATATTTTGAACTACGACACCAGATTTCCATTGCCAAGGGACAGCTAGACACGATAGTTATGATATTGGCAAATTGCCACAGTTCGTGACTATGTTAGAAACGTGTCTGTACTACAGAGTATTGAAAAGCTAAAGAATATATGAAAGTTACCCAGAATCGGACTTAATTCCAGATTTATCCATTATACGGTGTTTATCACATCTTTTGATATGCATATATTACCATAATAATAATAATACACGAGATCCATCATTTCGGGATAAACATTGAAATGTAATTAAGTTTCTCTTATCTCTTATTTATAATTGATGAATTCAGCGTATTTTTCTCGTAAACGCCGCTTTGATTACAACAAACCCATCTAAACATGGAATTATTTAAAAGATTTATAACGCCTATAAATAAAGTCATGTGATTTGTTATGAATCATTGTTATAAGATAAACGTTAATGGATATTAGTGACGTCATGGAAATGGATGGATGGATGGATGGATGAAAAATACAAATATTAAATTCAGAATACCCCCCCCCCCCCATCCCACAAAAAAAAAAAATAAAAATCCATTATTCTTTTTTTTTCACTATGCAGTTTTTAAGGTCAAGTTTGGGTAGATTCATTATTAGACAATTAATTATTCTTCCTTGTTTTATTATTATTTTTCTCTTGATGTATACTTTCACTCGATATACCGTACTTAGTAATTCATTATTGTTTCATCTTTTCTTAGAATATTTGGACAGAGATGATCCCATTCGGTAAGTAAATGTCATTTACAATGTTTTTCAAAATATCTTTCAATGTCAGCCCTCAATCCTTCGACGAAATAAAAGATTCTCTTTAAAAAAAAGGCTTGTTTGTTGATAATGTAATACTGTAGTGTGTAATAGATATGATTACAGTCGTCCGAGTTAGGAGATTGATTTCCTCAGTGGATTGGCCTAATTATGAAAATGATCCCAACCTCATACTGAATATTTTTAAATAGTAGCGTTGTCAGTGACATGTAGTGATTGTCGTATGTTATTGTCTTATATGATAGTAGGTACGTGCACTCCATTTGGGCGTTTTCTGTGTGGAAACTAGCGACCTACCACTATGTATAGAGTGGTAGACTGGTAACATTAGTGACTGATAAATAATCTAATGGTTAACAAAAAGGCCTACATGCCATGGGACGTTTATTCAAAACCATAACAATATATTGTCATATATATTGTTTTAATGTATGTCCAGCGCATTAAGAGCTTGATTATATCCGTTATAGGCCTGTAAGAATGATCTATTATTATTAATACTAATAATAAACTGAGAAATAAAAACTGTACCGTACAAATTCAGTATACTTGGCCTATATTTTCGTTATGATATTTTTACTTAGTTAATTAATTATTGATTATCATTTACTCACAATCCTACATGAGAATTAC
Source organism: Antedon mediterranea (assembly GCF_964355755.1). Lineage (NCBI taxonomy): Eukaryota > Metazoa > Echinodermata > Crinoidea > Comatulida > Antedonidae > Antedon > Antedon mediterranea. Next base: position 20,952,601 of record NC_092676.1, read on the forward strand.
ATACTTTAAATGTATAACTGAGTAGATTATACGTACTGTTTATGGACTACAATTTACGTCAAGACTCATAGGCCTACGAACGATTATAGTACATTCATACATACTTAAATGCTTATTTCATAATGTGTATTTATTTGGTACTAACTACTGATTGATTAATATTATTTTTATGTAATTATTCATTACTATTAATAATGCACTTGTAAGTTTATATTGAGACCAGACATACGGGAATGCGGCAATATGTACTATATATACATAAGCACATCGTGTCCTTGTGTTACTATGTAGCGATTAAATAATATCATGAACAAGTACGACTTTATAGTTGGTACGTGACGATAGAGTCGATATGTAGGTCGCCATATTGAATTGGGTCAGACAATTATAGAAATGACGTCACGCATAAACTTGTGATCTGTTCATAAAACCCGAGCATTTGATCACTTTTTTTCGTTGACAATAATAACACAGGTATAAAGGTATAATTAGACCAGGATTTAAATGGATATATATATAGTGACAGTAATGCTATGGTAACATTTGTATCTAGATCACATGATATGATTCAATGATCGTTATTGATGGGTAAATCACCGTGTCAATTAGCAACGCCCATGTAGAAAGTGTGACTAGATATTATTGACAGGCCTATTTTGTGGTGTATTTGTTATTTTATTTTGAAAGTTGAGCTGTACGATCACAGATAGGAGGGTCACGCGAAACCCATTATTGGCACGCATAGGTGGACGGTCAACGGAGAATCTACAGTGGCATATACCTGCGATGAAAATGTTAGCGCAAATGTCTGAGATTGTTCGTACTTGTACTTATCGAGAACCATCACCTATTAATAATAATTGTCATTAACTTCTTTATGGTTATAAACTGCCCTAATTGCTTGCCGACTCTTGAAGACCCTAGGTCTAAAATTCCAACGTATTAATGTGCTACTTCTATCAGTTATGTAATCCTACCTATGCTATTGCGGATCGTTTATCCAAACTCCAAGATGGCAACCTAAATACAAAATGGCTACCAGACACTACATATGGCTATTGCTCTCATGTTTTCTGTAGTGTCATTACTTAATCATCGTAACAAAGAACCCCTATTACGGGTACACCTTCGTGACCCAACAAACTGTCCCCTTAATAGGGGTGTCTTTTTAATCACGGTTGGCCTGTAGTGTTAAAATATGCATTGCCATCATACTTTTCATAAGAAAGGGTCCCCTGAATAGGAGAGTGTCCCACACGAATAGTAATATCTCAAAGGAGTAGTGTAATCCCAAAATAATGATGAACTTCGTATAGACCCCAGATTGTGTTCTATTTATAGCTCACGCCCACCCATACAAAATATACCGTCCAGGATCTAGGAATTCTACGACCTGGGTTGTACTATTATGTGACACGCCCACCAAAATAGATATCATTCAGGATCTTCAAATATTATTTTTGACTATGACCTTGAATGTTTCAACCGTTTGTAACTTTACCCACCCAACCACATTGTATGCTCTATGTTGTGTAACTCCTATGATACGCCCCAAAAACCTGATTGGATTGAAATAAGACTTTTAGGGTTTAAAAAGGTTTCGTCCCGACTCAATTAACATAAACTTATGTTATTTTTTTATTTAAAAAGTAAAGACGTGCAGCTTAGTTGAATTTTGTTGGGTTATTTTGAAAAATATTCCTTTTTTGTCTTTGTACTATGATTATTTATGTATGTTTATGATTGTGTATGATATTTCCTCCATGGTATGATGAATGGAAATAAGGAAAGAAAGAAAGAAAGCATGAAGGAGATTACAAACTGTGATTTTGTTGATGATGTTTCAACATTTAAAATTGGCGTTCACATTGGTGTTCTTCAATGACAATTATGTCGAGAAAACTATTAGTATTGGTTCTAACTCTTAATTATAAATTGTCATTTTAATTTAATGACGTCAACGTTTTTGCAGGAGAATCATTTTGATGCGACGCAGTTGAACTATATTCATTCTATAACTGATCCCAGGATTTCACCTTACGTCCTAATATTATATCGTAGCTTAAATCTTACGCCTATTAACATGCTCTTTCATCAGTTTAATGGCATTAAAAGTACTCATTTGCGTAGCTGGTAGGCCTAGAGTCCCGGTATCAAGACTGCGAGGTTGTGTGATCATGTGTCCTCTACTTTAAATTTAATGATATTAGTAAAAAATATTTTGGCACATATGGCGTTTCATAGGTATAATACACTGTAATTTTAAGAAGACAAGCCTTCAACACAATTATAAAAATAGTTTTTCCTATCACTGTAAAAATCAATAAAAATCTAATTTAGATAATCAAAGCTTTTAACATCCAATAATAGTATACCATGCATTTGAATACTGAGAGCATGAAGCAACTATTTATTATGTAGACGTCATTTCCCATACAAGAATTAATACTACAATCTTTCTTGTAAAAAGTAGGGTTCAAAGAAATACCAGTTAAATAGCGTTTCCATTGAGGAAATGGTTGACATCTGTTTAAAACATTTATAAAAATAACATACAAATTGAAATTAATAAAATTAAGATTGTACAGAAGAACGCAGACAATAGGCAACAGGTAGGCCTATAACTTTGTATCTGTACTGTATATGTACATTTGAATACGAAATAAAGAATAAGTGAAAAAAATGTAAAACAGTAGAACCTCTTAAAAAGGAAAACAGCCAGAAAAGTTAACAGAGTTTTCGGGCAACATTAGGCCTTCATCAGTGCAAGTGAAGGAATTTGGATAACTAGAACCGTATTTGAAACCTTCGGGAGTCGACCCAGTGTGTCCCAGTAATTGGGGGTGTGTGTCTCCTAGTAGTATAGTAGGGGGATGACTGTAGTGTTAAAACATACATTGTCCATTGGAAAAGTATTCCTTTAATATGAGTGTCCCAAAGTAGGGATTTTACTACATAAGCTAATAATCCAATGGGATGCCATTCCCATGCGGATAAAATAAGAACATAATTAAAGTACAATAATCAGGAAAATTATGCTACTCAAAAAGGACAATAGGGATTATTGTTATGGTATTTTAATTGTGGATGTGCGTAACCTTAACCACGCGTAATACTCATTCAATACTTAACTTTACCAGACTCAACTACTATATAGTGATATTAAATTAATTATAAATGACGTCAAGACACGTTAGTAATTATCTTGCTTGACTAAAGTGTCATTAAATGATTCCCAATGTCACCTTGAACAATTTTCATTAAATATTTGATCCTGGGCTTTCTATTTGACGTGAAGTTGGCTCTTTAGCGGCACACAATGACTAGTTTATTAGGTTTTTATTAAAATGGGTGATAGTTCACCGTCAAACTATTGACGTCATCAAGCGGAAGTTATCACTGTTTTAGTTCCAGTAGAACAAATAATTACGACTGTCAGATTTATAGACTTCGTGAATGGTTCCACTGGTCATCAATTTAAGTCGACAGCAAGCCATGATGTCAGACAATGTTATCGTACAATAATATTGGCCTGGTACACAGTGGCTCTGATAAGTGGTTGTTACGGTGACAGTGACGTCATTACAGCCAGCGGGGTACAAATGGTTCATATAAGTTCAGTCGTACCACTTGTTGACTACTGTTCACTGGTGTGTCAAATAATTGTTATGGTGTGTTTATAATGGATTCAGTGAGGGATAGTACGATGATGTGCCAAAATATAAATGGTGAATGAACTCCCATGTGCTAGGCCTACTAATTCATTTTATGTTCAACACTCGTGTGCCAGACAGGCTAACGACCGACCATATTTCCTAAGCATGCGCCAAAACGGAGACTTAAAAAAAAAACAGAGTTGTGTGTACGACTACATTTATACTTAAACTAATATCATAGTCAAAAATGTACTGTATATTGTAGAATCCCTATTACGGGGACACCTTTTGGAACCGTTAATAGAACTGTCCCATGCCAAGAGGGGTATTACTCATGAATTATGATTTTATAATGATGACATTAAAAAAAAAATCTTAAAAATTTAAAAAGTCTACGCAGTTGTGTTCTACAGACAGGCTTATGTGTCAAAAAAGGTGTTTCTGAAAGTTGTGCGAATAACACAACTTTATAGAACCTTGTAAATCAGTGATCTGTTAAGTTTAAACTTATCATTACTGATTCATCAATATTTTCAGAATCAACTTTTGTCAAAAATATTATTGACAATAAGAATTCTTTATAGGTTAGATGTTTTGTAAATAATCTACTAATTATTGTAAAGTATTATATTGTTCGTTGAGCCTTCGATTGTTCATTGATTATTAAACGATTATCCGTTGACGTCAATCGATGGTAAATATAAATGACAAGTTTAGTTATGGATTTATGTGTTGGCGGTAACAAAAATACATTATCATTCTATTTCCAATAATGACCGGATTTCTGCTGATAAATATATAATTCTTCCTATATTTACTTTTTCTTTTCCTTTTTGTTCATTTCATTTTATTTCGAGCAATATGCCTATTTTTTATACTTTTAAATCCTTGTTTTCTTGAATGATTATGATAAAAAAAATTACAAATACGTCTACTTTCCATTATTTATTGAAGAAAGTAGAAATGGAGCCGTCCTTTGGGACACATATTTAGATACACCTATTATAAAGAGAACACCTCTATTAAGAGGACACCTATTAAGTGGACCTCTCTAATGAGATGACACCTATTAAGAGGACACCTCTGGTAAGAGGACAACTCTATTAAGAGAACACCTCTATTGAGAGGACCCCTCTATTAAGAGAATACCTATATTAAGAGAACACCTAATAAATGAACACCTCTATTAAGAGGACACCTATTGGGTCATCTCTATCAAGAAGACGCCTCTCTATTAAGAGGTCACCTTTCCATGAAATGAACTATTTAACGTTACCGGCATTATTGGATCCCGAAGGAATTCAAGGGTTTCTACGATATTGTGTTATAGTTCAATTCAATTCTATTTACTTCCACACAAATACATAGGCCCCCAGCATTGTCTGTACCTACAATGAATCATTACAATATATAAGTTATACAAGATCCTTTGACCCGCACCGATAAATATTAACGTATAAAACGAAGTGATTGAGTAGATCAGTGAAAGTTGTAATAAATGTTATTAAACTTCAAGAGGTGCCAATATAATTTACAGTAAAAGTAATGGGCGCAACCAACAAATACTATACTACTAAACAGGACATTCACATTTTGAAACATAAGCGGAACACGGCAGTAGTAAATCATACTCATTTAACTAACTGTTTCCCTATGTTTTTTTAACGAGAAGTATAGGGTGGAGTGTTGACAAAGGGAAGTTCTTGACTATGAACTTTGCACAAAAAAACACTGTTGCAGCACTTCAAACACCCTTCCTGAACATTCTACAACTCTCCAAGCTGTCATTTATTGTGGAAATATGAAGATATTTCTGTTTTGATAAAGATGTACCCATTAAAAACTGTAGCCCTGATGAAGGAATATTGTTTTCCAAAAATTTTTTTGGCAGTATTAGTTTATCGTATGGATTTCACTTCTGCATATTTGTATCTCCATTGAGATTCTTCAATAACATTGTCATTTTTTCCAGTAATTTGCCTTTGGGTATATTACAAACTACTGCATCATTCTCTCTTAGATATCTCTATTTCTATTTATGTTAGGCGCGCCTATGTCTATTTAAATCTAGTCGACGCGATCTTCATCTTTTTATTTCGGAGTACCATAATATCATAATATATCCAAAATCAAATAATAAGTAAACGTAGAAAAAGAAATAAAAAAAAAGTTTACTATTAAACCAAGATTGTCACCAAAATAAATAGAAATTTGGCGCGCCATACATCCAACGGGAAAAACATTTATATGAGTTTGATTTGGATGAAAAAAATGAATACTATAGACCTACTACAAAAATCTTATACAGTTATCAATTGTCATTAATAATCATTAGGCCTATTAACATAGAAGTTCTTACTTCACCGGAAAATACTCCAACATGCTAACATTGTAAGATTTTGAAAGTCAAAACAGAACAGAAGATATCACTCTACAATTTGACTGTGATGACGTGATAAAATTTATACTGGTTATGGCAGTATATTTCCTTTTATGGGATGTAATATCAGCATCGGATCTAGGTCAATAGAGTGTGGTTAACAGCAACCTTGACTTTTAAATGTGACGTCAATAATTGCAAACGGTTTATATTTCGTAATTGTAAAATGGAAAAAATGGGAAATCTGAATGAAAGAACACAGTATTTTTCAAACCATCGGGTAGTATATTATATTTATTAATGATAAACACCACATTTTAAATAGTGATAACAGCATATTATACTGTATTCATTGTTTTTTTCCAAAATTCGTTGCATAATTTGTTTATTTGAGTGTTCTTATAAAAAGTGTATTGAACTCTTCTCCATCCGTGTAGTGTATAGTAACTGTATATCTTACGATAGGCAAAAGGAAATTAACATAAAAACAACATTAATTAAAAATTAATTATTCTATTTAGTGATACAGCGGAAATTAAAGCACTTTTTAATCTGACGCAATGTGACAGAGTTCTGAAATTGTAATTAACAAACAGTAGGAATCTTAGAACGTAATCAACCAACTTATTATTAAAAAGAAAATAATTACAGTAAAACATTTCATTTTCACTATAAAATGTAGGCTTAATACAGGTCCCTTTTAATAGCCTTAGATTTCCTCATCCCATAATAATGGTGACCAATAGGGGTTTACCTACCCCCACCCCTTGGGACGCTCCTATTATATCCAGGGAAAACTTTCTTGAGAAACGAATGAGGGAGCTTACTACTCTTTATACCATGGTTAGAAGTATAACAGATTTACAGGTATTATGAAGTCAATATACAATACATACATAATTTATGAACGTTGCAATCGTTCGTGAAATTCGTACACATCCCCGCTGTTATAACCCACCTGCAGCCTACTAAAGGTAAACAGTAAATATTGTTATAGCACTAAAATCAAAACAATAACAAAGTGATGAAATACAGTAAAAGGGACACTTTATTACTCCCTACTATCCTGCCTTGACCTTCTCCTCAATTGACTGCCTATATTATGCAGGAAGCATAATCAAACGATTCCAGGAAAATGTAAACAATACTTGTAAATAAATTTCCTACGGCCTTGAAAATGAACTCACTGCGCAAGTCGGTCAAATATATTCAGTGTGAAAGGCAAATGAACTCCGTCGGTCGCGTCTGCCGTGCTCGCTCAACCTTAGCGAGTAATTGGTGCACATGCGCATTGTGGTTCAATCGTGAGGTTGATTCTACAGCTTGAGCACGTTAGATCCTAATGCTTTTAAAAGCATCATGCTGTTGATCGTGTTAATTCTTCATTCCGACAGCTATTTGCGTTTATGTGATGGTTTGTACATTAATCTTGCTATTATTAGTCGCAACATTTATTTGTAAGTCTGCTGATTTTTATGGTAATGCACGTATCTTGTCGAGCACGCCATATTTATATAAATAGATGGTGACGCAATAGTCTGTCAAATCTTCCCCTTTTTTGGATATCCAAGATCTGTCTCCTATGATTATGGTCCTTATGGATCTACCATGTATCAATGTTGGTGCTACACTATACTAATTGTCTGTCAAAAGCAAATGTCACAGACTATAATCTTTGCAAGTCTGATGATAGTACATCACAGTAATCTTATTCACCTCTTCTTCCAAAGTGCCAAGTTTCTGTGACGTGGGTATTTCCCGTTTTTTCTTTCCCGTAGGAGTTCCATTATAGTTCTCCTCTTTTTTCTTTTCTTCTTTGATTGTGCCTCTCAATTTTATTCTAATTTTAATATCTCATCTGACTTCTTGTTGGCTTCCGGCATCAAGCTTCATTGTTAACTATCTTTTAATTATGGGTTCCTTGCCGTTCAGGTGGTGATGGTGGTGGTTCCAATTTTTATTTTTTCGTAATGGAATTAAATTATAATATTGTTCAATCAATGAAACATAGGCCTGCTGTCTGTTTGATAGTGAATAATAGTATTAACAACTATCCTCATGGTCAGCGGTATGTGATGTAGGCCTAAATTACCGTATACTTTTTATTTGCGGATAATTACCATAATATTTAATGTCCGTGGTGAGGTCTGTGGATGTGGTGATGCTCCTCAAATGTAATCTATATCATTGAAATTAACCTCAGATGTCAAGTGGATTTTAGAGGGAGGATATATTTTACCGCACATTGGTGCATGATTAAAAATAATTATTATAAGTTAATTTGTTAAATTACCGTAGTTATTAATTATTCATGTGAAGATAGACTTACAGCGGGAAAGGTTTTTTTTTTTTTTTTTTAATTCAATTCAAAACATATACATAACAAGATAACAGAAAAAACAAACATAAACTATCGCATAAATTATATTGCAAATTATGATTGTTGGTAATATAAAATTGAAAAATTGCCTTCTAAACTAAAACATACTCCTAAATTAAATTTCTTCAGTTCTCAAATAATATAAAGTTTTTGTATTTTTGGTAAGTGTAGAGTAAATGATCATAAATTGAGAGAGTGTTCCTTAATTTTACAACGATAAATGTACCATTTTACAATTATAATAAAGCGGGTTGCTTCTTTATGTGACTTGTCAAACCCAACATATACTTTTTCTATAAAAATATTTAAATTATCATTGATATTTCGATGTATATAGGCCTATGCCTTTTCCCATAATTTCTTTACCTTATTATATTCTATAAACATACGTAACAATGTTTCCTGCATTTCATTGCAAATAGCACATCGGTGAGTCCACCTTTGACATTTTAAACAGCATTGTATTTGTATAAGATTCAATTTATGCTATTGAATCGTAACCAACTGGGAGGGCCAAAAACAACACCGATTTGTGACAGTTCTAAAGTAACTTGTCCATTTTATCTTCCTTTTAAAAATTTAAACGACTGTGGACTGTGGTATGCTTACTGTAGCCTATAATCTTTTTAATGTACTGCAGGCTTTTGTCGATATGGACAAGCCCACTCCAATGAGTCCACATGTTTGCTTTTTACTCTGAAGCATGGAGCTATTGTAGTTATGGCTTATAGTAAGTTAAAGCATAGCCTATATTTCCCATTGTTCGTTTGGAGCTATTGTAGTTCATGGCTTATAGTAAGTTAAGCATAGCCTATATTTCCGATTGTTCATTTCACAGGAATGGCGTGTCCTGTTAATAAGGGTGTCCAAAGGGAGGGGTTCTACTGAACTGAAGACGAATGTATTTCCAAACGTGGTCATATTGTTTATTTCCTTGATTTCCTAAACCTTATGTACAGTATATATCTGTGCGGCGCCCTCGGCGATGAGATTCATTTAATACTGTATTCAACCATTAATACTTGATAGGGTGAAAACACTTACACAATATACACCCGAGGCAAAAATCCAAGAATACTGTATATCGATTACATCATTTTATGTTTAGTAGTATGTTTCAGTATTCCATTATTTACAGCGCTTTGTGTGCACTGTGAAAATGTTTTAGTTTAGTTTCGCTTATAAATGTGTTTATATTACTTAATTCAATCATTAAAGAACCGTGCTCCGTTGCATGTCCATTTATCTTCTTAATTTATTTCTCATCCAATCATTTCATTTTACGATGGCATTAAGTTTTAGACGGACAATGCTTAAGTTTTTGCACCGGAATTTTCGTTCATGTACCGTAGTTTAATTACACTTGGAAGAAAGAAGAGATACAAAACAAAGCACTAAATAAATGTAATGGTAATATTGTGATATTCAACAAGTAGGCTAATAAGAGCTTCCAAACAATTATCTCTGTATTTATGATGAGTAGACCTCATTTATTGGATCAGTTGTCTTGTGTTTGTGGCATTCGGCATCTCTTTACGGAATGCTTTAATCACTTGCATGTACAGACCAGGGAGTTGTAAAAAACTCCCTGTACAGACTCTCCCCTTCCTCTTTTATTCCATATTCCACAACGACTAAAACTAAACAAAGTATATAGGCAACTTTAATACCTCATATTGGTCAATTCAAATATGTTTCATGCTTTCGTTGACAATTTTGTAAACACTTTGCACTGTAGGCCTATATATGGAGAGAAAAAATGAGTCATTCTCATTAGATTCTTATATCCACACGTTCATTCATTATGCTGACATTTTAATGTATTTAGAGTCACCTTTGCTTTATTCTGAAATTATTTTTACTTAGGATACGTACCCATTAAATTTCCAGTCTTATGATAAAGAAATGTTTTTTTTTTTGTTGTTGAATTGTTATACTTTGTTTTCCATACAACATAATTTAAGAAAGAAAAGAATGAAGATTGAGTCCGATTTACTTAATTTTCACATTCATTTCTATAATTAGACAATTGATTTACTATTTATGCACATTATTATAATTTTGGTTAAAGGAAACAGACGCGTTTTCTTGGTACAAATCAAAAAGAAAGTCTAGGCAACTCCAGTATTGAACATACAGGACACACACATTGAGTATTGCTGGATTAATTTTCTTATTACATCTTTCCACAACAAGAATATGATTACTAAAATGCGTGGACAGTGACGGCCACCAGACACTACATCACAACCCCACCTCTCCGTACTCCTCCTCCAACAAAAAAGGCTTGATTTACTTGTTTCCCTCTTTAAACCAAACCACTTTACTTGGAACAAGCAAGCAAGATAGATAGATCAAACTCATTGTTGCACAATACCGGCTATTGTTCTTTTTCGCAACAGTTGCTTAACTCAAGTACAGTTGCAGTTCATCCAAGTGAAATGATGTTTTATTAATTTTTCCTATACCTTATTTTGAGAATAAAAATATCCTACTTTTGGCTTTTATTTGTATACATGGAAATTCCATTTTTCTACTATTATCCCTACTTTTTCAAAAGCAATTAAAATAATGTAAATGCTATAGGCGTTTGTTAAGTTGTTTTTTCCTGAGACGTGGGCAGTATTTATTAACAAAAAACGATATATTTAAAGAAGTGCGCTCTTGATCTCATTGTTATTGCTACTGCCTATATCACTAAAGCTTCTCTATTTATAAATGAAATATAACGATTTATTTGTGCTTTAGCTTAAATAAAATTAGAACTTTAGAAGAACTCTATAGAAGTTCTAACACAGGCTCTATAACACAGGCTCTATAACACAGGCTCTATAACACAGGCTCTATAACACAGGCTCTATAACACAGGCTCTATAATTTATGTTCAGAAAATGTAAATAAGTGCCTGAGCATGTATTCAGTTATTCTTAAAACTTACTAAATGCATTGTGGTGATATAAATTATTACTACTATGTGTATTGTGGATGTTCCAGGTAATGAATTGAAATTGTCAAATTTCAAAGAAACAAATTTTACATAATAATTACCACAAATAAAACAGATTAAGGAAGTAGCCCTATGCAAACTTTAGGAATGTTATGATGTTAATACTAACTAATACTGACTGATGTTTTTGCTCAATGTTTGACATTTGTTGTATAGTATTAGGTACTGTAGTTATATTATATTATTTTTGTATTTCTTTACAACTTACTAAAAGTAAATTAACTTTCAACGGAGCATATGTAAGTATGTACTTTAACAGTGTATTTATCAGTGATCTACAATGCTCATGATATAAAAGTTAGATAAAGCTTGGTTTTCATTAGAACGCAACACAACGACGTAAGCGTAACGTAAATAATTTGACCAATCACAATCAATTTGTTATTTGAACTGTCGCTTTACCATTGATCAACTCGCTTGCGTTGTCCTATAGTGGGAACCAAGCTTTATAGTAGGACCATCAAACCACATGCAGAAGATTCTCAAGAAAAACCGGACACTCTTAGAATATGATAGTATTACTCAATAGCTATGTAAGTGCCGTCTGATTACTTATACAGACATTGTTCGTACTAAGTTGTTCAGGTTTTTAGAAATTGAGGGGAATACCCTAAAATTCTTAAATATTACTGGATAATCTTCCGGTCACGAACACAACATAGAGGGCGGTGTAGATTCTGCAGAATCTGTACATTGTTATTCTGATTGAAACGTTGGTATAACACTAACATTCTTCGTTTTGTTCAATGATAATGCTTTTACATTATAGAGTTGTCTTTTTCTGAAAAGATTCCAAATTGTCTGCCGCGTGAAGTTTATAATAGTAGGTTAGGTATGGAACGTAGATTGACTTTTCAGAATTTGGCCTAGCGTAAATTATCTACCAGACCGTATAATTACAAACTAAGCATAGGAGGCCACGGTCCACTGTTTATCCGAACCACATGAAACTTGTCTATTAAACTTGGTTGCCATGAGAGGACACATAATACATAGTTTAGCCAATGACAATGATAGCTCATCCGAACTTTCCAAAGCCGTCGATTATGATTGGTTCAATTACTGTACTTTTATCCAATAACCAACCAATCATACAGTTGTATTTCAGTTGCTGCGGAATGAAAACTTTTATGAAATAGAACTTACTGTAGAGGGCGATGTGTTAAAATAATAAAATCCTATCCAGAAATGGTGGGTTTGTCTTGGACGTCATTTGCCGAACCTTATCTGATTTCAAATCCATAAATACCTGTATATAACTTTACAAAAAAAAAAAAAAAATGTATTGCATTCAGTAAATAAAAACAACAAACTTATAGTACAGAATTCAAAGTTAACCATCAGATGTTGGAAGGGCATGCATGAAGTCCTTTATACTATATAGTAAAGACATCTCAAGTGGAATCATTTGTATAAAACGATGAATGTGACACCCATACGTCTTAAGAAGGTGAATGAAGTTTATGTGTTTATATAATATTTATTTTAAAACTATCCTTTCAATATTCTGATTGAGTATTCGTATTTGGGCAATCTTTTCCATATTAGTATTCTTTTACGAGCGCCACCATCGGATACTCATGTTTTATATTAAGTTGTCGGAAATATTTTTAGCAATACACATTAAGGTGAATTGCGTCTATAACTTACTAGGCTAATTTTTCCAACAATGTAAGTCATTAATGGTGGGTTCCCACTAGAGACGCAACGTAAGGACGTAAATGCAACGTAGTAATCGATTTGACCAATCACAAGCGATGGATTATTCGAACTGTCACTTTCAATGGCCATACGTTGCTTCTACGCCGTCTCTTGTGTGGGAACCTTTAGGTCTACAGCGTCACTAACCGAACCTTTACCTGGTTACTATGATTACATTATTCCATCAAAATATAAAATTACAACGTCGGAACAATCAAGATGTATGTCAATTATTGTCAGATGTATTATTCGTTGTTTTATAGACCTTTACATTCTCTTAATATTTCACTTGAGTGGTATTTAATTTGATTATAATTGTAGTCATATTTCAATTCGTTTTCCCGTTTCCATTCCAAATTATTAGTATTTCAACTTTAACGTTTCCAGATGGCTCTGTCACCATCATCATGATTTGAGTAAAAGATCAAATGCTGCTTTACGGAACGTTTTTCGTTGTTGTAAATTTCCAGCAATTTAGGTGTATGTTTATTTGTTAAAAGGTGTACTTTGAACATATCTTGAAGTTCTTCAACGAAGAATATGGTATGTTATTAACGATAATCTATCGATATTGAATGAATTGTGTAGTTTAGAGACAACATTAGGCCTACCACCAGGTGAGAAGAAGTATAAATATGTGGTTTATATGGTTTACTGGAATTGCAGGAAACTGACTGGTTTACACTCGCTAAATACCTTAATCAAATATACATCAGAAGGTTTTATACAATAATGAATAATTCTGAATTTGTGGAGGTATGTTTCTATCCCAATTGGGGATTTGCATTTTTTACTGTAGTTACTTTATTCAATATATTGAGTAATTCACTTGTCGTGTACGGCACATCAACAAGTTATACATTAAAGACAACCACAAACACATTGATTGCAAGCCTGGCTTTAGTTGATCTTATGTCCGGTTTTAATAGTGTTATACTAATGGTGGATTTCCAGCAAGAAGGCACTGTCTCTTTATCTGAAGGAGGCCAATTTACAGTTTGCCCAACACAATCGAAACTCTGCCTTACAGGAACGGTACTTCAATATATGTTTTGGACTTTGACTTTAGATCATCATATTATGTTGGGTTTTGAGAGATATTTAGCGATTTTTTATCCATTTTTACATCTTAGAAGACTCAACCATTGTTTAGTATTACGCGTTGTATTTGTCTTATGGATCTCTAAATTATCATGCATACCTTTTGTTTTGCAAACTATTAGCGGAAATGCATTGAGTTCGTGCATTGTAATTTCTTTTACAATTGTTTTGTTGGCGATTCTTTGTTTTTTAAATATTCGAATCTACAGGAAAACTAAAAAAACTCTACGTCAAATAGCATCAACACAGATACGCAGTGTATCCATACGACACGGCATTACGTCAGAAAGAAAGAAAGAACCCCCAAGAAAAAATCACAAGGCTTTGAAAATGACATCGTTGTTGGCGTTGGCAGCACTTTCTTGTAGCGTTCCGATTATTTTGCTTAATACTTTTTCGTTATTTCGGCTCTTCACGTGTAAGAGTATAATATTCTCATATTTATTATTGAACTTTAATTCAGCATTAAATCCGATTATATACGTTGCATGTAATCAAACATTCCGTAAAGCACTTATAACCATCGTCAAAAGATTTGTTTGATTAAGGATATAACCTTCATAAAATACAAAAGACCATGAGATTTAAACGATCCGAAACGCCACTTTCAGGCCAGACTTTATTTAAAGTAAAGTAAAGTAAACTAACAGGAGCAGAGTGTACTTCGATGTTGGCAACAAAACATTTTTCCAGTGTAGGCCCTAGACCATTTGAAGAGCCTAGTCTACACAGCTAACTTTTGTTTCGAAACTCGCAAGAAAAGTGTAGTGCAGTAGGGACTGCAGAAAAATATATTTTTCAGAAGCTCGGCATGCATCCTTTCAATATTTGTCACTTGTTTTTATAAAACGCCATCTATATTGTCGTTAAGATAATTGCAGTAATAAGATATATTTGTGTAGAAATATGAACTTACTTTTAATTACTTCGGTCGTTTACTGTCAGTTCTTGTCAAAGACATTTTTCATATCGCTTTAAAAATAAATTATAATTAAGCACTTATAAAATTATCGATTTTGACTATGGTTGTGTGGTTCATTTCCTATTATATTATCTTTTTAATTAAGTTGGTTAGAAGATCATAAATCGTGAATACGCCAAGAGAAGATTTACTTATAGAAAGGAATCATTTATTAAGAAATATCATTCTAAGAATCAGTTACAGGTATAACTGAAGAAACATTTTGTTGACAAGGAATCAGTTAACCAACTGAAGAAATCTCTTGTTGAAAAGAAGAATCAGTTAAAGGTATATCGTGTTTAAAAATATCAACTGAAGAAACATTTTTGACAAAGAATCAGTTACCAATTACTGAAGAAATATCTTGTTGAAAAGAAGAATCAGTTAAAGGTATATCGTGTTTAAAAGGATCAACTGAAGAAACATCTTGTTAACAAAGAATCAGTTACCAACTGAAGAAATATCTTGTTGAAAAGAAGAATCAGTTAAAGGTACGGTATATCGTGTTTAAAAGGATCAACTGAAGAAACATCTTGTTAACAAAGAATCAGTTACCAACTGAAGAAATATCTTGTTGAAAAGAAGAATCAGTTTAAAGGTATATCGTGTTTAAAAGGATCAACTGAAGAAACATCTTGTTAACAAAGAATTAGTTACCAACTGAAGAAATATCTTATTGAAAAGGATCAACGGAAGAAATATCTTGTCGATCGCAGTAAAATAATATCTTGTTATCCACTTACATAAAATAATTTCTTGTCTAGAAATTAAATGAACACATCTTTTTAAGAGAGGATCTGGAGATCTGGAGGAAAATAAATAAGCAATATTCTTCTAGAAAAAATCCACTTTTAAAAAAGAATATCTTGTCTAATTTGATTTATGTCAGATATTCACATTTTGTGGATTAAAAAAATTATCATCATACTAAATCATCATGATAGTCAACAATACCAACAATGTCGAGAAACAATGTTTCTATCCTATTTGGAGCGTAATCATTTTAAGTTTGATAGCAATAATCATCTTAGGTGGAAACTCCGTGGTTATTCACGTTATAGTGGCAACTAAAGCTCTAAAAACAACCACTAACACATTGGTTGCAAGCTTGGCATTTGTTGATGTTTTATCAGGTTTAAATGGTATACTAACAATTGTAAAGGTAAACACTGAAGGAATTTGGTCTGAAAGTAAATATGGTAGGTTTACAGCATGTCAAAGCTCATCCGTGTTATGCTTGCCAACACTATCAATGGTATACATAACATGGTATTTAACATTATGTCACCATTGTATGTTAGCGGTTGAAAGATACCTGGCAGTGTTTCACCCATTTTATCACATTGGAAAAGTAAACAACCGCATGTTAATGAAGTGGATATTTGCTTCATGGCTTTTTGTATCTTCTACACCTCTTCAATTAATATATATCCAGTATCCTTTTGATATGTACTTGCAAGCAATAATACCAACAAGCATGTTGATGATGCTTTGCTTCGTTCATTTTCGAGTCTTTGTTAAAAGTAGACAAACTTTGCGTCAAATAGCAGCGACACAGGTGTCGCTTGAGGATTCTACTGCCGCAAATTCTAGAAAAAACTTCAAAGCTATAAGAATGACTTTGTTGATTCTGATTGGTTTCATATGCTGTGTTTTTCCCGCTGTTGCTATAAGTGTACAGACACTAACTGGGAGCTTTCAATGTGCCAGTATGCTGGTAGGATATGCTTTGTTTTATTTTAATTCAGCGCTCAATCCAATTATCTACATTGCTTTAAGTCGGCCATTTCGAGAGGGATATGTTATAATATTGAAAAGAAGATTTCAATTTGTTAAATGACTATTAACAAAAGTTGGACATACAAAGCTGCAAAGGAAATGAAAAAGGAAGAAATTAAATATGAAAACCGAATAGTAATCGTATCGCTTAAACGAAATGTCTGTAATTCAAGATCGATTGGATCTTCCACTCTGGTAATAAAAGACGATTTCACTCTGATCGATAAGATGTGTGCCTTGATTGTCAGTTGATATTGGAATCTATGTATGGCTCTTTAATTGCATTTTTGACGAAGACACCGAGTTATATCAGATAGCAGTTAGTCATAAGCTGCAGTAGCAGAAGTTAGTATAATTAAAGTATTCTTATTTGTATTCTTAATTCTTGATTTATTACTGCAAGTTTTTAAATTCATTAAGTAATTATGACGAACAAAACTACCACCAATGAAGATCCAGTACAGTGCGTTTACACCGGTTGGAGCTTGGCTATTTTTATTTTGATAACGTTAATAATTTTACCCGGCAACTTTCTTGTTATATATTCCATTGTGACTATCAATGCATTGAAAACAACTACCAACACGCTGGTGGCCAGTTTAGCGGTTGTTGATCTTCTGACCGGTGTTAATGGTATCCTTATTATAATTGTACTCGCATCAGAAGGTATTTGGTTCGAGACAGAGGGAACTGTTGTAACGTGCTTATCAAATTCTCCGTTATGTCTCTTGTGTGGATCAATAATGATGTTATTATGGTGTCTTACATTGTTCCACCACTTTCTATTAGCACTTGAAAAATATTTGTCTATTTTCTACCCTTTCTTTTGTCATAAAAATATGACCCAGCGACTGACCATAAATATTATTTTATTTACTTGGTTGTTCAATATATCTTTAACTCCGTGGACGGTTATATATCGAAAATCAATACTATTTGTGTACGCTCAGTCTGTAATTACTGTATCTTTGTCAATTTTGTTTTGTTTTGTTTATATTAGAATTTATTTAAAGGCTAAGGAAACTTTGCGCCAAATATCGTCGATGCAGACAACAGCCGGAAACCAAACGAGAAAAGTTAGCAATTTTAAAGCGAGTAGAATGACATTTCTTATTTTGTTTATTTTCTTCATTTGTTTTCTTCCTGTCAATGTTGTTACTGTAGTGATGTTGTTGGGTGTATTTGAATGTAAATTTATGTTAATAGGTTATGCGTTAATATATTTGAATTCTGCTATAAATCCTGTTGTATACGCCATTTGTAGTGAGACGTTTAGAGATGGATACGCTGTATCAATTAAAAGAATGTTTTGCTGTGACCATTAAAGATGTATTGTCCCCCTGGAAAAATAATTCTTAAAAACATTTTTGTTGAATATTCCATTTTAATGTAACATAATAGTTATCCACTTGGACTAAAAATTGGATCGAAAAAAAATGTATTTACCTGAAAAAATGTAATTTAAAGCAAAACATGGTCAAATTGGCTGCCAGCCAATGGATTTTTGGTGGAATTTAACCATTTATTTTGTCATTTTATAATTGAAAACAATATTTTTTCGTTTTTTTTTCTATGGAAGTGATTAACTTTATTAAAACTACAAAATAACATATTCAAAGTGTGATTGAATTAATCCTCATTTTTCATGTTTTTGGAGAACAATACATCTTTATGGAATTTGGTCTGAAAGTAAAGAAGGAAGGTTTACAGCGTGTCAAAGCTCATCCGTGTTATGCTTGCCAACACTATCAATGATATACTTAACATGGTATTTAACATTATGTCACCATTGTATGTTAGCGGTTGAAAGATACCTGGCAGTGTTTCACCCATTTTATCACATTGGACAAGTAAACAATCGTATGTTAATGAAGTGGATATTTGCTTCATGGCTTTTTGTATCTTCTACACCTCTTCAATTAATATATATCCAGTATCCTTTTGATATGTACTTGCAAGCAATAATACCAACAAGCATGTTGATGATGCCTTGCTTCATTCATTTTCGAACTTTGCGTCAAATCGCAGCGACACAGGTGTCGCTTGAGGATTCTACTGCCGCAAATTCTAGAAAAAACTTCAAAGCTATAAGAATGACTTTGTTGATTCTGATTGGTTTTATATGCTGTGTTTTTCCCGCTGTTGCGATAAGTGTACAGACACTAACTGGGAGCTTTCAATGTGCCAGTATGCTGGTAGGATATGCTTTGTTTTATTTAAATTCAGCGCTCAATCAAATTATCTACATTGCTTTAAGTCGGCCATTTCGAGAGGGATATGTTATAATATTGAAAAGAAGATTTCAATTTGTTAAATGACTATTAACAAAAGTTGGACATACAAAGCTGCAAAGGAAATGAAAAAGGAAGAAATTAAATATGAAAACCGAATTGTAATCGTATCGCTTAAACGAAATGTCTGTAATTCAAGATCGATTGGATCTTCCACTCTGGTAATAAAAGACGATTTCACTCTGATCGATAAGATGTGTGCCTTGATTGTCAGTTGATATTGGAATCTATGTATGGCTCTTTAATTGCATTTTTGACGAAGACACCGAGTTATATCAGATATCAGTTAGTCATAAGCTGCAGTAGCAGAAGTTAGTTTAATTAAAGTATTCTTATTTGTATTCTTAATTCTTGATTTATTACTGCAAGTTTTTAAAGTGCATTAGGTAATTATGACGAACAACACTACCACCAATGAAGATCCAGTACAGTGCGTTTACACCGGTTGGAGCTTGGGCATTTTTATTTTAATCACGTTAATAATTTTACCTGGCAACTTTCTTGTTATATATTCCATTGTGACTATCAATGCATTGAAAACAACTACCAACACACTGGTGGCCAGTTTAGCAGTTGTTGATCTTTTAACCGGTTTGTATGGCATCCTTCTTATGGCTGTGACTACATCAGAAGGTATTTGGTTCGAGACAGAGGGAACTGTTGTAACGTGCTTATCAAATTCTCCGTTATGTCTCTTGTGTGGATCAATAATGACGTTATTATGGTGTCTTACATTGTTCCACCACTTTCTATTAGCACTTGAAAAATATTTGTCTATTTTCTACCCATTCTTTTGTCATAAAAATATGACCCAGCGATTGACCATAAAGATTATTTTATTTACTTGGTTGTTCAATATATCTTTAACTCCGTGGACGGTTATATATCGAAGATCAATACTATTTATGTACGCTCAGTCTGTAATTACTGTATCTTTGTCAATTTCGTTTTGTTTTGTTTATATCAGAATTTATTTAAAGGCGAAGGAAACTTTGCGCCAAATAGCGTCGATGCAGTCAGCAGTGGGAAACCAAACGAGAAAAATTAGCAATTTTAAAGCGAGTAGAATGACATTTCTAATTTTGTTTATTTTCTTTATTTGTTTTCTTCCTGTCAATGTAGTTACTGTAGTGACATTGTTGGGTGTATTTCAATGTAAATTTATGTTAATAAGTTATGCATTATTATATTTGAATTCTGCTATAAATCTTGTTGTATACGCCATTTGTAGTGAGGCGTTTAGAGATGGATGCGTTGTGTCAATTAAAAGAATGTTTTGCTGTGACAATTAATATAGTACGTTTTGTAATTATAGAAAGTGAAACACATTGTATAGTATAAGTATAAGTAGTATGTAAGTATTTAGTATAAGTATTAATTATAACTCTCCTTAATTACTCTTCTACCACGAAACCCTAAAGCACCGTAGGAAATTCAGGTTTCAATATTCAATTACAACTTTCCTTTTTATTTCGTATTCACATCCGTACAAGCTACAATTTTAAAGATATAAATATATTTAAAAAAAGACACTGGTATCATTATCATCTCAGGATTATTTTGTAATATTAAGCAAATAATTTGATTTACCCTTTTCCAATTTCAAAAAGTAACCGTGTATCTTTAGCTAAGATAATGAAAGCCTAAATTAATGTTGATTGACGGGTTGTTTGTTTTCTGTCAGGCAGTTGATATGGAAATGAATAATGCTTTTGAATATCTTTTAATTGCATTTTCAAATTAAACTTGTTCATCATCGAGATGACATAACGTTAGACGACTCATTCAAGACTGTAACCAACTAGAAACGTTCGTGATAATCGTGAAATATTAGTGTAAATTACCCAAAAATGACTAACAACACCACCAGAAGCGAGGATGCAACATACGAACAATGCATGTACACAAGTTGGAACCTGGGCATTTTTATTTCAATAACGTTAATAATTTTACCGGGAAACTTTCTTGTTATATATTCCATTGTGACTATCTATATATAAATTTACGTAAGGGCAAAATTCGGTAAATCGCGCCTTACTTCTAGAATTTTTACTCGATGGTATATAAAGTTGGTTCGTACTTTCGGTACTGATTTTAACCACCTGATGTAACCCTGTTTACTAATTAAATTAAGTTAGATAATTAGTTATTGACGATTAAAACGAATTTAGGTTCAACGATTTGCCCCAAATAGGGGTGTTTTCCGATCGTGGTATACACTGTCTAATGGATGTCCATCTTGAAAAATACCCGCCACAAAAATGCGAGGAGGCTTCGCATTTTCCTATCTCCTCCTACGATAACTGTTTTTAATAGCTGAAAACTGGTTGAACAGTTCGAGTACAGCATCATAATGTTGAAGACAGGCCGATTTTCTTTAAAAAAATACTATTTTGATACATTTAATATACGTTTTTACAAATGTATTGATTTGTGATGAATGGAACATTCCAAATTATTTGGTTTAACCATACAGGTATAGATTTAGATTTATGGGCCCCCTTGGAGAATAAACATAAATAGTATTGCAATGCTGTACAATACTGTTAAGGTATTAACCACTTTTGATCGCAATTTGAATCGCAAATTTCTTACTGTGAGAGTTGGTACTGTTAGATGTAATATAAAAATATATACAAATAAACTTTATTACTGTGAGTGTGGGTAGGCCCTACTGTTAGATTATAAACATATAATATACAAATAAACATTTCAAATTATTTGGTTTAACCATAGAGGTATAGATTTAGATTTATGGGCCCCTTGGAGAATAAACATAAATAGTATTGCAATGCTGTACAATACTGTTAAGGTATTAACCACTTTTGATCGCAATTTGAATCGCAAATTTCTTACTGTAAGTGTTGGTACTGTTAGATGTAATATAAAAATATATACAAATAAACTTTATTACTGTGAGTGTGGGTAGGCCCTACTGTTAGATTATAAACATATAATATACAAATAAATAAACGTTATTACTGACAGTTGCTTCTCAACGTTTGTATTAATTAATAATTTAAAAATATATAAACGTCGTAGTGGTGTATCGTTACATGTACTTTACTATTTCAATCGACTATGACAGTGAGAGTTTTAACAAAGTACCGTATTAAATCGTAAATGTTTTACTGTATTTAGTGGTATATTATTTATAGGCCTATAAAACATTAAAAACAATATTTCGTTACTGAGTAGAATATATTTTAAAATATTTCCTCTTTGTACCTATCTTCTTCCCCCATCCCTCAACCCTTAATGTTACATACAAAACACAAATTGGGTTTGTTTAAATGAGTCCAAATAAAAAAATTTGACTCATTTTGTTTCTCTCTCGGAAGTAATTCCCAGGGTGCTAATTTTGGTTGACTACATAAATCATTGTGTATATTTATTCGTTTCTGTAAACGACAATGTATTATACCGTAGTCCCGCGGTACGTACATTTGAAATCTCCATTTTTTTCTCGCTGGAAATACTGTGTATTCGAGAACCATCTGTGGGCACGACCTAGATGGTACGCGAGCGAAGCGAGCGTGCCATCTAGTAGGTTAAATTAAATTAGGTTACATTAAAGATGTATTGTCCCCCTGGAAAAATAATTCTTAAAAACATTTTTGTTGAATATTCCATTTTAATGTAACATAATAGTTATCCACTTGGACTAAAAATTGGATCGAAAAAAAATGTATTTACCTGAAAAAATGTAATTTAAAGCAAAACATGGTCAAATTGGCTGCCAGCCAATGGATTTTTGGTGGAATTTAACCATTTATTTTGTCATTTTATAATTGAAAACAATATTTTTTCGTTTTTTTTTCTATGGAAGTGATTAACTTTATTAAAACTACAAAATAACATATTCAAAGTTTGATTGAATTAATCCTCATTTTTCATGTTTTTGGGGAACAATACATCTTTTAGGAATTTGGTCTGAAAGTAAAGAAGGAAGGTTTACAGCGTGTCAAAGCTCATCCGTGTTATGCTTGCCAACACTATCAATGATATACTTAACATGGTATTTAACATTATGTCACCATTGTATGTTAGCGGTTGAAAGATACCTGGCAGTGTTTCACCCATTTTATCACATTGGAAAAGTAAACAACCGCATGTTAATGAAGTGGATATTTGCTTCATGGCTTTTTGTATCTTCTACACCTCTTCAAGTAATATATATCCAGTATCCTTTTGATATGTACTTGCAAGCAATAATACCAACAAGCATGTTGATGATGCTTTGCTTCATTCATTTTCGAATCTTTGTTAAAAGTAGACAAACTTTGCGTCAAATCGCAGTGACACAGGTGTCGCTTGAGGATTCTACTGCCGCAAATTCTAGAAAAAACTTCAAAGCTATAAGAATGACTTTGTTGATTCTGATTGGTTTTATATGCTGTGTTTTTCCCGCTGTTGCGATAAGTGTACAGACACTAACTGGGAGCTTTCAATGTGCCAGTATGCTGGTAGGATATGCTTTGTTTTATTTTAATTCAGCGCTCAATCCAATTATCTACATTGCTTTAAGTCGGCCATTTCGAGAGGGATATGTTATAATATTGAAAAGAAGATTTCAATTTGTTAAATGACTATTAACAAAAGATGGGCATACAAAGCTGCAAAGGAAACAAAAAAGAAGAAATTAATAAAATATGAAAACCGATTTGTAATCGTATCGCTTACCACTCTGGTAATAAAACGCGATTTCACTCTGATCGATATGATGTGTTCCTTGATTGTCAGTTGATATTGGAATCTATAATGTATATGTATGGCTCTTTAATTGCATTTTTGACGAAGACACCGAGTTATATCAGATATCAGTTAGTCATAAGCTGCAGTAGCAGAAGTTAGTATAATTAAAGTATTCTTATTTGTATTCTTAATTCTTGATTTATTACTGCAAGTTTTTAAAGTGCATTAAGTAATGATGACGAACAACACTACCACCAATGAGGATCCAGTACAGTGCGTTTACACCGGTTGGAGCTTGGGCATTTTTATTTTAATCACGTTAATAATTTTAGCTGGCAACTTTCTTGTTATAAATTCCATTGTGAATATCAATGCATTAAAAACAACTACCAACACACTGGTGGCCAGTTTAGCAGTTGTTGATCTTTTAACCGGTTTGTATGGCATCCTTCTTATGGCTGTGACTACATCAGAAGGTATTTGGTTCGAGACAGAGGGAACTGCTGTAACGTGCTTATCAAATGCTCCGTTGTTATGTCTCTTGTGTACATCAATAATGACGTTATTATGGTGTCTTACATTGTTCCACCACGTTCTATTAGCACTTGAAAAATATCTGTCTATTTTCTACCCATTCTTTTGTCATAAAAATATGACCCAGCGATTGACCATAAAGATTATTTTATTTACTTGGTTGTTCAATATATCTTTAACTCCGTGGACGGTTATATATCGAAGATCAATACTGTTTAGGTACGCTCAGTCTGTAATTACTGTATCTTTGTCAATTTTGTTTTGTTTTGTTTATATTAGAATTTATTTAAAGGCTAAGGAAACTTTGCGCCAAATAGCGTCGATGCAGTCAGCAGTGGGAAACCAAACGAGAAAAATTAGCAATTTTAAAGCGAGTAGAATGACATTTCTAATTTTGTTTATTTTCTTTATTTGCTTTCTTCCTGTCAATGTAGTTACTGTAGTGACATTGTTGGGTGTATTTGAATGTAAATTTATGTTAATAAGTTATGCATTATTATATTTGAATTCTGCTATAAATCCTGTTGTATACGCCATTTGTAGTGAGGCGTTTAGAGATGGATACGTTGTGTCAATTAAAAGAATGTTTTGCTGTGACAATTAATATAGTACGTTTTTTAATTATAGAAAGTGAAACACATTGTATAGTATAAGTATAAGTAGTATGTAAGTATTTAGTATAAGTATTAATTATAACTCTCCTTAATTACTCTTCTACCACGAAACCCTAAAGCACCGTATGAAATTCAGGTTTCAATATTCAATTACAACTTTCCTTTTTATTTCGTATTCACATCCGTACAAGCTACAATTTTAAAGATATAAATATATTTAAAAAAAGACACTGGTATCATTATCATCTCAGGATTATTTTGTAATATTAAGCAAAAAATTTGATTTACCCTTTTCCAATTTCAAAAAGTAACCGTGTATCTTTAGCTAAGATAATGAAAGCCTAAATTAATGTTGATTGACGTGTTGTTTGTTTTCTGTCAGTTGATATGGAAATGAATAATGCTTTTGAATATCTTTTAATTGCATTTTCAAATTAAACCTGTTCATCATCGAGATGACATAACGTTATACGACTCATTCAAGACTGTAACCAACTAGAAACGTTCGTGATAATCGTGAAATATTAGTGTAAATTACCCAAAAATGACTAACAACACCACCAGAAGCGAGGATGCACCATACGAACAATGCATGTACACAAGTTGGAACCTGGGCATTTTTATTTCAATAACGTTAATAATTTTACCAGGAAACTTTCTTGTTATATATTCCATTGTGACTATCAATGCATTGAAAACAACTACCAACACACTGGTGGCCAGTTTAGCAGTTGTTGATCTTCTGACCGGTGTTAATGGTATCCTTTCTATAATTGTACTCTCAACAGAAGGTATTTGGTTCGAGATTAACGGAACTAATGTAGTATGTTTATCAGATTCTCCACGTTGTATCCTGTCATTCGCAGCGCTAAGCATCTTGTGGAGCCTTACATTATATCATCATATTCTATTTGCAGGTGAAAAATATCTGGCTATATTCTACCCTTTCTTTTGTCATAAACATATGACCAAGCGATTGATGGTGAAAATTATTATTTCAACTTGGTTTTGGAGCATAGCTGTTTCGCCGTTTATGGTTATGTATCGAGCAATACCATTTTCTTTGTACTTTCAGTTGATTTTAACATTATTTGTGTTTGTATTGCTGTCTTATGTCTACATAAGAATTTACAGAAAGGCTAAGGAAACTCTGCGCCAAATAGCGTCGATGCAGACAACAGTCGGAAACCAGGCGGGAAAAATCAGCAATTTCAAAGCGGCTAGAATGACGTGTCTAATTATGTTTATTTTCTCTATTTGTTTTACTCCTGTCAGTCTGATGAATATTTTGACGTTAATTGGCCAATTTGAATGTAAATTTGTATTAATAACGTATGCGGTACTATATTTAAATTCTGCTATAAATCCTGCTGTATACGCCATTTGTAATCAGACGTTTAGAAATGGATACGTTGTATCAATCAAAAGATTGTTTCCATTAAACCGGTAAATATATAAATGTAGCAAGTTTAGAATCCAGTTTTCATTGCGGGTACCGATAGATCGATGTATGTTATTTACTTGTCTCTTGAGACAGACGGATGCAACAACAAAAATCAGTGACCGTGTTCACCATTCACACTTTGGCTAGGTGGAAACACTTACCAATACAATTTCAACAATCTTCTATCTATCTAAGTGAATAACATTTAAGGGAAATACTCATATTTATTGAGTTAAGTGAAATATTCAATATTTAAGGAAAGTATTTCGCAATATTTTGTTGTTACCGCGATAATACGTACTTTAAAGATGTAGCCTATTGTCCCCCTGAAAAAAATGTTTACCTCAAAAAACTAAAATTTAAAGCAAGGCCATATACATGGCTGCAGTCGCATGCTCAAGTTAGGGTTTACCGACCAACCAACCGACTAAAAATAGTAAAATTGGCTCCCAGCCAATTGATTTTTAGTTAAATTTAACCGTTTGTTTAGTCTTTTTATAAGTGAAACGTTGATTTTAGGGGACAATACATCTTTAACACGCGAACTTATCGAATATGTTCCTTATAAAAATAATTCAGATGTGAATTGTAATAGTTTATTACGTTTATTTGTTCATGTCACAGATATACACACCTAATGTTTTACACTTTGTTTAAATAAATTAAATTTTTAGTACTAGATTTAGTTCATTATGCATAATTAGGATTTTAATTTAATAACAAATTAATTAAACAATCGTATATTTTTCAATACAAAAATACTATTAATATTTTACTATGTTGTGACTCAGATTTAGCAGATTGTTATTATTACTATCATCAAATCAGTTACTTGACGTAACAGGTAAATTATTACTGTATCTTAACATTATTATTGATATGTTTTATAATATAGAAAGCAAGCACAATTAACACAAATATTCGTTATCTCAGTATTTTGTCGTTGTCGTATTTAGTCACCAAATAAAATGTTTGTGATAATAATGTTTACAAAAATAGAACATAAAATAAAATGAACAGCAACGAGATAGTGTATAATTTTCTATTATGAGTGATATCGATTATTTCTATTATAAAATAGAAAAATAAGTGCAACCGATTTCTACAGTCTATAGTCTTATTGGCGGCGATTTAAAAAAAATGTTGACATTATGTGTCACACCTATAATTGCATTGGGACTGATTTTTTTTTCGTAGATGAGTTATAAATGCAAAACAAAATTATGAAGTATTCATTTCATACCGAACATCATTATATCTCAATGCGCATGCCAAATCAAAGTGCAGTGTCTTCATCCATACCCGATAAAAAAACATGTACATTTTGGTAATTACAAGTTTGTCAAAGATAATAAACTAATTGCTAAAATGTTCAGAATAACGAATCATATTTAATTGAAAAGTAATATCAGAAAATTAACGAAAAATCTTTCAATCATCTTCTAATTACAGTACCAATATTTTTTATTAAATGCTGTAATTCGACACGAGTTTTGACTACGACAAAATAAATATTCGAACAATGATCGATACCTTAAAATCTTTTATTCACTTGAATATTGTTTCCACTCTGTATCAATCTCTGGAGTACACACTTAAAACACAATTAAGAGTATAGAGTTTCCATCCTTATTATTCTATCTAAATCTAAAACATATATAAAATACTAATAATGATTATAATAATGAACGAAAGAAATATAATACAATCCAGAATTCGGTACGTGTATCTTAAATTTACACGCTATTTTTAGATGATAAATTTAACTGTAGTAAATAAAGGCTGCTTTTAATAGGTTAATGTCAATTTATTAAATGTTTGTGCCGTGTGTGTTAATTTGTTGACCATTTTTTTTGTAATCCTATTCTTTACTGTTGTTATAGCTACCATTACCGTTTCTAATCACCGATTGCGTTTATACGGTCAATAATATTAATCGGATTTCTTAAAACCTCATTAGTTTCTTATATAGTTGTATAAAGTAAGGCCTGGATGTATATAGTAGGTAGATCTAGAGTTGGATGATTTATCTTGTAATGGTTGTATCGTGCATCACATCAAGGTAACTCCGCCTAAACTACAGGATCTGATGAATATCCAGCTATAGTACATTTATTAAAGATTTGACATTATTGTAAGCTATTTGATGTAGTATGCCTGTCTAGCTCCAAATTGGGTAAGAGTTTGCAGACAACTCAAACTTTTGAGTTGGGTTAGGGCGGACTCAACAAGTTTTTCTTATTTAAATGGACTACTTAACTTGATTTGTGTCCGTTTGAGATCTAAATGTGGAGCCGTCTTTAAATTATCAGATGAACAAGGATTGCTTTATTTTTGGGGATTACAGTTCAGTATTGTCAAGTCCATTGCAGCATCTTCGAAAAAATGTTTTTGTTTTTGTTTTGTAGTTTGAATTGATTGTTTACATTAGACATTATTGTTGAAGGTTTAGGCCTATATGCAATTTCCAAAATTGATATTGATTTTGAAGTATCAGGAAATTGAATCAGATGTCAGTTTCCATTCATACATAACAACTTTGCCAAAAGGCTGAAATACGGTAGTTATTATATTTCAGGAGAACATTTTTATTCTGATTATGAATTGTGTGGAGTTAAAATCGTACATTTTCTTCTAAATTGTTTACAATGACCAATTACTCATATATAGACGATATTGGTGAGAGTCAACAATGCTTCTATCCAATTTGGTGTTTGTTGATTCTAGGTATAACAACAGTACTTGTTATTGTGGGTAATGTTCTAGTAATACTCGCCGTCTTCTCAACTGACAGTCTACAAACCGTGACCAACACGTTAGTTGTAAGCTTGGCGTTTGTCGATTTCTTGTCTGGCTTGACCGGTTGTCTGATCATAGCGTCAATGGCAACAGAAGGAATCTGGTTTGAAAACGACGAAGGAACAACTTTAATATGTCCTACCCTATCTCCACTATGCCTCACATCATTAGCGTCTTCTTTCACCGGACTTTGCTTAACAATATACCATCATGTACTTTTAGGCCTAGAAAGATATTTGGCTATTTTTCATACGTATTTTCATCTGGAAAGAATCAACAAGCGATTGATGCTGAAGATTATCCCTCTCGTGTGGATTTCAAACTTAAGTTTAATTCCTTTGGTTCCGTATTATTACGCAGAACCTTTGGTATTATACATTGAGATTGCTATTGGAGTGTTTGTGCTGACGCTACTATGTTTCATGCATTTAAGGATCTTTGTTGAAACTAGAAAGACTGTACGGGAAATAGCAGCAATGCAAGTATCTAACCACCAAGACTCGAAGAAACAACCCAAGAAAAACTATAAAGCTATCAGAATGACGTCATTTATTATGTGCGGTTTCTTCTGTTGTTCTATCCCCATTACTGTAGTCAATTCGTTGACCCTTTTAGGTTTATTTACGTGTAATAGCATATTAATATCTTACGTTTTATTTTATTTTAATTCAGCTTTGAATCCAATAATATATGCGGCTTGTAATCAATCGTTTCGGAAAGCTTTTATTACAATAATAAAAAGAAGATTTCTGGATTATTAGCACAATCTTGTTGAAACATCATACGAAATTGAGCTGATTGGTGATATTTATACGCATTTAACACGTGTAGTAGAACTAGATATAACAACCCCACATAGTAAAACGAAAGTTTAAAGTTGCAGAGGTTCAAAACTTATTAATTTATATAAAATATTCACCAACAATTACTTCCTTTTAGAATAGATATAATCTCATTTCTTTTCATAAAATTAAAACGTATTTAAATGTTCGTATCTTAAGCTCTGTCTACACTATCAAACTAGAAAAAAAAAGTGTGATGTGCCCAAATATAGTAGTGATATATGGGCACATCACATTTTGTTGTCACATAAAGTTTGATGGCGTAGACAGAGCTTAAGACAGGACATTTTTACTTAATTGAGAAATCCTGTATAAATATATCTAGGCCTATATAGTACATTTTCATAAAACAGTAAAACATTGGGATTTGTCTGTTGAGCATGCAATAATGTTATGTCATCATATTAAAAAAAAACATATTTAGTGTGCTTATATGCTTGTTTATTAAGATAATGTGTATTGATTATATTATTAATACATGTTTTCATCTGTTGAAGATTTAATGTATAAAACATGCAGTGCATATTAACGATTTGTAATTTATTGTCAGTAATTTAATCTGAACATTATTGTTAGTTTTTTTAGATTTTCTTATAGTAAGTACTACTTTTTTAGTTTAGATAAACTTCATCGGTGTGTATAAAATTTTGATGTATTTCGAGTAAATACTCCGGAAAATATTTCCTAAGAATCGAATTATGTTCTTCCAATCATACGAAACTGGGCTTCAAGTCTTCCCTGCTGATATCAACATACTACTCGACTCTCGGTGTTCATTTTAAAAAATACAACAAACAAAATTTGTTTGTTGTATTTTATTTAATAAATTTATTTATTTAATAAATAAACAAAAACACTCGGAAACTGAGTGAAGTACTTTGCACAATATTGTCACAGAGGGCGCATATTTATATTTTGGCCCATGTTTTTAGTCGCGTGGAAGCGACTCTATAGTTCACTATGTCGGTCGGTTGGTCGGTCTGTCTGTCTGTCGGTCTGTCTGTCGGTCTGTCGGTCCGGTATCACTATGCGTTTTATCGCTTTCTGACCTTATCTTGATATCAGTTTAATCTAGCTAGGTCAATTTTTCACAGTATATTCCTTATGGCCAGGAATCAATGTGGTTATGTTTTCACGGTGCGCAATAAAAAATCACGCGGTCTACGCACGATTTAACGAAATCTCGTTTGTAATCATATCTTCACAACCATGAATCACAATTAAATAAAATTTGGTACTCATAAATTTCAGGACATAAATCATCATATGGCAATACAATTACGTGCGTAGCGCATGTAACGCATGCGTACGCGCACTTAAAATTTTCAAAATTTATTTTCGATGAAATAAGAGTACGTTTCAGGCCATTTTAAGCGTTTACAAAATTGCCATGAGTGCGCATATTTTTGCGCGCGCACTGCGCGTTAAATGTTGTTGCGCACTCTTTTTGCCCGATTTCTGTTTTCTTGACTTACTTTTCAACTCGAAATTACGTTATACGAGCACGTCAAAAGTGACAGGCTACGCACGTGTAAATTAAAAAAATATAAATGTTTTTAACATTTCAACATTTTTAAACATGTTCAGTAATTTCGGTCAGTATAGTTCACTATGTCGCTCGGTCGGTTTGTCTGTCGGTCTGTCTGTCTGTCGGTCTGTCTGTCGGTCTGTCTGTCGGTCTGTCGGTCTGTCTGTCGGTCCGGTATCACTATGCATTGTAGCACGCGACTTAATGGCTGTTGGCCTTGTTTTATTTGTGAAGTTATTAATTAACCGATTTTCTTGAATTTTAATAGGTATGTTCTGTAAGTATATACCTATTTACACCAACATTTTGAATGATAACTTGAAAATTTTCGGTGCTATAGTGCAAACAAATAAACAAAGCAAGTACTGTACTTAGTAAGTAAAATATATATATAAAACCACTCATAGTAATGATTACTGAATAATTATTATGCATTTAATACACGCCAAATCAATAAAGATACAATAGCGCCCTCTAACGGAATTCTTTATTAACTTAATTGAGTTGGTAAGCGTAAAGCACACTTTTGTTCGCAACAATTCACAAGTAAAACTCAACGAAACAATCTGTGATTGAAACTCGTCGTTGGAAAAGTATTAGGATAACAATATAGGTCAACCACCGAATCAACTACATTGTTAGCATTCATTGTTTACCCTTTCGTCACTTGTGTACAAAGTGTGTGTGTGGCATCAAAAGAAAGTTGAAAATACAGTTTACGGAGTGGATACGTCACAGAAAGTAGCAATCTTAAATTCGAAGTCTTTTTTAAACGTAGGCCTATCGTTACAGTTTTGCGGTAACTAATCTTTTCGCGATGGAAGTAATAACATCAGTTTGGAGAATATACTTATTAACCCTCTGCATTGGAGTGAATTCTGCTTCAAAGAAAAATCGAAATTTAGAAACGTGTGAAGATTTAGCCGTATCAAATGTGTGTTCAGATGCTGGCTTACCATACTCTTCCACCCGTTTTCCCAATGACTTCAACCATTTCGATATACGTACGGCTGATGATGTACTTCTTGAAGAATATTTGCCACTGTTTAACTCAGGATGTTCGGAATATATCCGACCATTTGTGTGCTCCGTATTCTTTCCCGAGTGCCGTCGTAGAAGAAGGGAAGAGAGTATAAGACCATGTAGAGAACTTTGCCAAAAGGTAAGAATAACGATTTGTCAAAACAAGGTAAAGTTAAAATTTAAGTAAAGAGATACATTTTCAGCTTCAGTTTATTTTTATTTAAAAACACACTGTACAGCAAAATAGTCTATATTTATTTGTCATCCACTATTACTTACGAACTTGCAATCAATTACATTATTTAGGCCTACTATTTTGATATAGGGCAGTACTGTTAGTTGCCTTTTGACTGCCTTTTTAGCTGTTCCATCAACAATGTTCTGTATGTTTAAATACTATAGCTTTAGTTTATTTTAGTTTAGTACTGGAGTTTTCTCACTATGTAAATATTGTGGAATATTTTATTATAGGCCTACTGATATGTTGTGCAATAACGAATATAGGCCTATAGGAATATAGGCCTATGTAATTTTAATGTTCAACTTGTAAGCGTATGGTAACTACTTGAAATGTGACGGATAAAACAAGAACCTTTTCTGACAATATGCAAATAGAACAGTTATTGCATTCATTACTGAGCACAAAGACAAGAGTGTTTAGTTCTAACAAAACGAATTAAGAGCCACTTAAGTGAAGTGGAAATGGGTCCGTTGTTTGCACACCCTCTGCGTTTAATTGGTTTCACTAATTAGGTACTTTAATTCTTTAGACTTTAACTCATGAAACGGTGAGTGTTTTTTCCCTATTGAGATTGCATAAAGGCGTGTTTTACTTCAAATCAGGTGGGTTTCCCAAGTCAGAAATTGGAAACTTCAAAGACTGGTCAACTTTTGTCCTCCATGATTCAACAAAATATCTAGACTACTTTATTTAGACATCATGGTTTATTAATATCGTATACAGTCTAAATGTACCAGAGCTATTTCAATTATTTCCATGATGGATGTTCTAAACGCGATACTGAGTAACATTACTTTTTTTTTGTGGAAAAATTGAACAAATGAACCTTTTTTTAATGGTACTGTTTAATCTTTTCTCACACACCCAAATAACGAGACGTCTTTGTTTTTATGACATAAGGTTAGAATTAGGTTATAATAAAACATCATAACAATTTCTGTTAATGGATTTAACCGCATATTTAAAAGCTACAAAATAAAAGTTCACCTATAAACCTGAGCAAAGTAATAACATGTGTTTAGATGTAATTTTGTTATTCGCATATATTTGCTACCAAAACTCCTATGTCAAGGACTGTATGGCCGTACATTGCCATAAAATATAATGAATTAATTGAATATCAAGATAGGCAGAAAATGTTTAGCTGTGTACTGCGTGTTAGACAAGAACTAATTGTTGTGTGAATTTGTAGGTGAGAAACAAACAATAGTTTTTTCTGATAAATAAAATTTAATATAAAAATATTAATATTTAAAATAACTATTATTACTTGATGTTTCGATCTCCTGTCATTTGCATAAAGATTTAAAACCCCAGCGTTTTGTCAACTCAAGATAAAACATTGTTTGTAGAAATACCAGAATCTAACAGTAATTGATTTCGACACGAAACACGTTCCGCTGTCAAGAGAGTTAGCTTTAAGGGCTGTGCTTACCAATTAAACAATTGCCTTTTATTGGGACTATTGTCAAGGGGTACTTTTCATTTGAACGAACTGTACTTAAGGGGGGTTAAGTTTAATTACTTGTCAGGGCCAAATTATTTCGCACCACCTCCCCGGTTCCACTACAAGCGTCACCATCTCTGAGAAAGTTTATTACAGATATAAATATACTTTGATTTAAATTCCCAGACAACAGTCAATTATAACACATATTGTTATTTATTTAAAAAAATGATAATACTGACTGTGGTATACAATTTACACTTGTAAACAATGCGGATTTGAACGCGATATTATTGGTTCACACTGAGTTATTTTGAACTAGACATGTATTAAATATATATTTATTATTTATGAGTTAGTTTGACTTTGAATATTTGTACTATTCATGGTGTGAACATGATTTATGTTTTGAACTATGATAAACAACATAATATACATGAACGAAAGAAATACATGATATGATTTAGATACATTATACCAACTTGAGATGTGAATGGTGAGAATGACTCTAATGACTGGGTATACCACTGGCCCTTGCTGGGATAGAAATTCTCCGGGGGTCTTAATTCAGCACCAATTGGAAGCTTAGGAAACATCTTTAAAAATCTAAATTGTTATTGTCATGTTTAGAGCATGAACCACTTCAGCGAATTTGTATTTAAATCACAACTGAAATTTATAAAACATTAGGCCTATATAAGCTCATAACATTATACACATTAAACACGGGTAACATTATTACCATTTTGTGTGATGTCAATCAAAACAAGTGTAACGTAACATATTCAATTAAACAAATAAGCAACAGTTTGTGGTGATAAAATGAGTGTAAATTTGTTTTCATTGCTCAGGTGTGTTATTTAACGGTAAATTTAACTTCATTTTACACAAGAGATAAAAATCACTGAACTATCATAATGAATCATGGGATGGTTTATGATATAGTAATTGATATTGGGAGAATAATATGCATTGTTATACATTTATTAAATATAGTTAGAGACACGTCATTTGGGTTGGATACACACGCCCATTAAGTCATTTTGATGATGATTTTGATAATCATGATAAATATGTGTACCTGTCCAATCTAAAGTTCGTGATGACTTCTCTTTTACCCGATTACGGCGTAAAGAAGGCTGCATTTGGCTTTCGCAAAAATATTATTCTGAAAAATAAAATAAATAATCTGGAAAATTAGCTGAATGGCTAAAGAGAAATTAAGGGTGCCTGTTACCAGTTTGAAGTATCGGTTGTGTGTGTGTTACACAGGTCGGAGAGAGGGTAGACATTTTGGGTCATGATAAAGGTCGATGATGATGGTGATGTCGTAATGATGATAGGTCTTTAACATCATGAACGCATGGTTGGAACATGGACCTAAAATTAGATTTATAGATCTATAATCTAATATATAGGTCCATAGTTGGAAACCAAACCGGTAAGACCCATGTTTCACATGGTTTTTAATGAATTCAGACCGAATAAACAACAGTGTTACTTGGCAAGCTAGTGTATTTTTTCAATCTAAGGTACTTTGTTTTATAGATTTAATTGCAGTACCTGTACACACCGTCAATATTGTCGTCTCGTTGGTCAGACAGCATGTATAGTATTAGCAATGTTAGCGAGCGGAACTAATTTGTTTGAATATGGTACTTTATTCATCGCATTGTGCAAAGTTTTGTTGGCGTGGCGAGGATTATTGTTAATTATTGTTTACCAATCACCAAAATTAATTAAATTCATGTACATGATTAGGCTGCCAATCACGATGTTTGTTACGTGCGGTATGACATAGTTAAGTTTGTTTTCTAACACTTATTTTTTTGTTGACATTGTTGAAACAGTGGGGAATGAACTACTTAAGTGCACTGCAAATAATAAGTCGAAAACTTAATTAAAGCGTGGCGGAGTATCAAACATAAATGACGACGCCGTCAGTTTGCTTGGTTATCGTCTAGGCCTAGGCCTATAGATATTTGAGAAAAAAAATGACTGAACAACAGAGATTATGTCTCGCTATGTACCGAAACCGTTGTAACATATATTTATCATAATACATCAAGGAATGTTTACTGGAGGATATAAACGAATTTTATACAGAAAGCGACGACTACAGTTAGGCCTAAACTCTACTTAATTCTCAATGGCCAGCCTTATGCTTAAAAGCAGTTAGGTTGCTTTGAATATGAATCATCGGAACTTTCCGTGTGATTTAATTTTCAAAATGTTTTCTGCTGTTAAATGAGACATTTGATAAGTGCAATCTCCCCTTCCCTCCACCCTGCGTGCATACATACCGGTACCATAGGCCTACTACACAGATACAAGCAGGCCTACAATATGCACTACGCATACGTACATTTAAATCAATACAGAATCAATCGTTTTTATTTAAGTATTCATTGTAATCCTAATAACTTAACACTTTCTCTAATTTCATATTCAGTCTTTTCAAAACGTCATTGTTGTCTCATACAATTTCACACGCTGACTTACTTGTCTGTGGTTCCAACAACAATAGTACGTGATGTATCGAATTATACACTTATATCAAGTTTCTTGGTACAATATGTCTATATTGTATATAGAAGCTTTCTTATATTAGTGTATTGTACTGTCAAATGACATGAGGCTGATCCCAAGACATTTATTGTTAATATACCAAAGTTAGAACAACTTAGGCCTTACGTGTGTCTTTCAACAAGAAGCCAAATGGCCTAGAGGGTAATTCCTGAGCCGAATCTATATTCTCCTTGGTGAAACTCGTGTCCTAATTAATTTGTTGAAAGTTTGATAAACATTTACGGTAACTTGTAAATTCTTTGCTATAGGCCTATAGGCCTACTATCCAACCTGGTCTCCCTAATTTCATTGTTTATTTATATATTGAAATAGAAATGAAATGAACATTATTGAAGGATTTTCCCAAATACAGTGTACTCCATGACATGTGCCGGAAATGAAGAAGTTTTAGTTTTTCCAGTATTGTTAGTGTATGAGAAACATGTAAACCTGACCTGTATTTGGGATGCTCCGCAGAATAAAGATAAAGATATGAACCTTTAAAATCATAGTATACCGTATTAGGTACGATTGCCAGGGAAAATACTCATGGAACTTGTACTATGTCAGTATTGACATGGGACGTGCGTCGAAATTATATGGACCATCAAGCAACCTATGTGGGCTTCCGAATTAGTTTTCTAACTACCCCGTAAGGAAATCACATTCTTGTCATACAAGACCTGGTCTTTTGTAGATCTCTAGGCAAATATCTACCGCCCGGTCGTTACACCAGTTTAGCTAACATAACAAAACGCAAGTTTGTTTCAAGGGACGTATTTTGAACCAAGTTTGTTGCACGCTCGAATGCAATCGAAAATTAGATGTCACATCGGTCATTAATTCCAACGTATGTTGGCCTACTGGTGGTCCCTAATAAGGAGTAATATCCTTTGATTTATATTCGTTACCATAACAATTTAAATAACCGACAACCCGACAAACGTTACCGCCACTAAGCATAACCAAAATATGGTATTTTATATTTTTAAGGTTTGTGAAACGACATATGTTCTCCATGGAAAACATTGTTTAATGTCATACCTATATTATTTTTTTATTTGTAAATGTTCAGCCGATTCTTAGTACTGTATATTATGTATATTATATTATTAGGCCTATAGGAATATTTGTGTTTAACAAGTATTTGGTAGTAACCTAAACCTTACATGATACAGACACCACATGTGATATAAATGAGATGCTGTTTTACTACCAGATGTGGAGATACTACAGTCGGAATCGGGTGAAATTTTCTAGATTTCGTTTGTCGTGGTATTATATTGAATCATATGTCTCGTCTTTATAACTTAATTTTCTTTTGTGTCATCCTGCCTGAAGGTTTTTGATAACGGGAATTAAAATTTAATTTTCTCGTGCCCCAGGCTGGCCATATAGACACCAATGCTTATAGGAGTAATCCAGTATTCAAAATATATTATGTGATCGAAAAAAATACACAGTAACATTAATTCGTTTAAATTCAAAGTAAGCAAAAACCGTGTATGTGATATAATTAGATTATGGTTTGTTAGCTGTGCCCCGGTGGTCATAAGGACCATCCAGTGTGATGGTTAATATATCTCCGTTTGAATAGCAGGTACGTTTGCATTCAATCATGACGTCATAAGTGTTGGTAAAGTATAAGTAATTCTACTACAAGATTTATCCCGATTTCAGAAAAATTTCATTCCTATAGCTTAGTTGTCGATTTTTAAATAAAGTTTGATCAGCACGAGTCTCGTTTTACGTTTTTTTTTTATTGTTAACGTATTAAGCCTAACTGTTAATTGTTGACAATGAGTTACGATACATAAAATGAGAAAGAAAAAAATATTTGAATTCTTTTTCCCCTGGTTATTTGCTGTTTGTAATATGTGTATTCCTTATGTTTATGTTATTTAAACAGTGAAATTGAAAAAAAAAATATATATCACGAGTCTTGTTAACCAAAAATATATTTCAACAACACAATAGGCCTATGTTCTGTACAACATACAGTCTGTAGGCCTACATCATATTTACAGTTAAAAACAATCGACGCCTTTTATTTATATCGTTTCCTGTATACAGACAAAACATAATTATACTATATTGATAAACTCAGTATCGTAATAATTATGTTTTTGTAAAAGGTTAACGTTATTGAACCATAACAGAAATGTTTACAGTATGAGCGGCACTCGTTTAAGGAGTGCCGATCGAATTGCTTTTTAGCTCACTATGTCGGTCGGTCGGTAAACACTAAATCAAATTTGCGCACGCGACTGCAGCCATGTATATTGCCTTGTTTTTTCTTCATTGACAAACAGAAACTGCTTTATGACAGACAACAGTAGTATTGGCCAAACAGTATAGTTGCCATAGATAATTATAGTATAATATATCTATATGGTAGTTGCAGATATACCGTTTACAAATATTCAAATATTGTTCTTATACCAATTATTAAATTTCGAGCAAAATGTATTATGAAGTTAGAAGAATATCGTAAACTACTTTTCGTATCCTTGTATTTATATAGTTGTTAGTGATTGTCAGTGGAAAATGAAGATGTAACTGACAAGTATTTTTGGCAATTCGGCCTAAGGCATTAACACTGAATGGATGTAACAACACAGATTAATTCCGATAGGTTTACATCTTAACCAGGTGTAGCATAGCTCCAGGTCGCTGTTTGGCTCATCTTGATCTGATTTAAAGTAGCGTGTCAAACACTTTATCATTCTCTCTCCTCCCGCTCTCTCTCTCTCTCCCCCACTCTCAATTTTGATTTGGTATTAGCAGACAGATCTCCCTGCTTACATTACCAACTGGTAAAAGAATGTGAATTGAATTGCTTACGGTATTTCAAATTTAGCCTATATAATATAATTTACGCTTGTGCGAATCTACTTATATTTAAACCTGTTTAAACACGTTTTTGTATTGGACGTATATAAACACATAGGCGTGTATCTCAATGACATGCGATAGTCAGTTAGAATGTATCTAGCGACAGTTGCCGTATCCGGTGCTATAATATAAACCATCGGCACTAATCGGAGCTCATAACGAATATTTGAATAGATTCGCCATTTTATAGTGGAAAAACGCGCTTTACACGTGTCTTCGTAAAGATTAAAGTCTGTCTATACTATCACACTTTATGTGCCCATATGTGGACATGATGATGTCATGTCACTACCATATTTAAGCATATCATCACTACCATATTTGGGCACATCACACTTTTTTGTCAAACTAGTTTGATGAGTGTAGAACTTTAATTTAGAGTTTAATGGATACGGTACCAATATATCAGCAGTAAATACGTATCCATTATATGAATATCAAGTATCAACGTTACTAAAATACACCTGTGTTACGTTAATACAGATATCATTCTACTATTCTCTGTAAATACATATAGTAAGTTTATATTGTGATTATAAGGATCATAAAGTAATACTTAATTATTGCTTCAAGCTGAGGGGTTGTGACGTTTGAGATTCGCGTAACCGGCAGTGAGGCCCCGCAGAGGAATATTTGACTTATTTTCAATCGCAGTATGGCACGCCGGAAGACGACGTTGTGATGGGTGGTTCTTGTCAATTATTTTTTATGTGAATGATGTTTAGATGTTTATGACAATTGTAAACATGATTTATGATTTTTATGTAATTCTACCATGATGATGACAACATGATGATACTCTTACAAATATTTACAATTATTTTATAGCTCCATGTCGATACCTAGAAATGAATATTTACTAATGAAATAACATGATACCAATTGAATAACAGCGTGTGGTAGTTTAAACAAAGATATGTCACGGTAATTTTATGGTAATTAAGACGGTGTCAAACACGGCTGGAAGGTTCCAAGATCGTGACAGTAAAAATAATGATAGAATTTTGATATAATGTTGATGATCATGACAAGTTAAAAAATACAGTGCAAGTAGGGGCCTAATTAGTAGCGTTTTTGCAGAGCACAATTTTATTATTTGTAAGAGCAAAAATTATCATTTCACCTTATAGGCCTCGTGTCAAGTATTTCGTTTCCATGTTTCATGTATGTGTCAGGCCT
The DNA here is from genome assembly GCF_964355755.1 of Antedon mediterranea. NCBI lineage: Eukaryota > Metazoa > Echinodermata > Crinoidea > Comatulida > Antedonidae > Antedon > Antedon mediterranea. Next base: position 20,993,666 of record NC_092676.1, read on the forward strand.
ACATTATCTTTGTACTCTTGTGACAAGAATAAGAATAACTTAAATAGTAGATGATTACAAAGAGTAAACAGTTTTGAATCTAAGCTTTTTATTTTGCAGGCACGAGAAAATTGCAAACCAACATTTTCAAGCTATGGGCAGAGCTGGCCCGCAGTGTTTGAATGCGATAGATTTGAACCATACAAGCCAAAGAGGTCGCGGAAGAAAGGCAGTGACAACTGCTTCAACTATATGCCCCCACCACCAGGTAAGATTAGACGCCACACCTGTGTCTTGTGTTTGATAGGTGTTTTGGTTTATGCAGTTGGTAAGGGGTATGTTTGGTTTTTAATACATTGTACGGGTGTTTATCCATGTTAAAATAGGGTGAAATATTGGGGTTAATAGCAATAAAGGTGATTGTATAATAAGGTGGTATAATTAAGAATTGGGTGCAGATCACTGTTATTTAGTAGGCCTAGTAATAATATTATTGATAGATATTACGTAGGCCCTATTTCGAATGCATTGCTTTAACATTTCAAGTAATTTTTTTGTGCTATTTTATAAACAATTTACAGTGTGAAAAGAACCTAATTTTTACATTAATTTAACCTCTTTTCACTGCAGAATATTATAGCCTTTTATTTTTATTTTCAATTGTTTCTTTAATTTCATTTTATTTAATACATACAGTAACAATTTGACGACGTATTTCTACATTCAGCCAAAATATTACATATCGTGTATTTGACCTCATACAGTACAACACTATTAAACCTAAGCCATTGTAATTACTATACGTGTCGACAAGGCTGCTCTATGCCCTTATTGTTTCACCCTTCTCCTAAATCTAATAATCACGTTTATTTAATCCACCGCGGGATGTTGATTATAAAATTATTCCTTGTATATTACTTCATATAAACATCAACAGAATCGAGATGTCCCATGCGGTTTTGTAATGTAATTATATTAAGTTAAATTATAGCATTATGTCGGAATTAAATGTGATAAAACAATGTAAATTGTGTTATTTTGAAATCAATTTATACTAGGAAAAATAACCATTTTAAACAATTTCAGGGTATGATTGTTTCAAAATTGTTAAATAAAATTGTTTTATTGATTAATAAGTTTAATTGAAACGTTCCGCAGGCACGCAGAAGGACACTATGATAAGGTGTACTGATTAATTGAAAATTATCATCTACCTTCAGGAGGTGTCGAGGACAAGTGCTTTGTTTGCAATATCGCTATGGGGTTTTGCTAATTAGACCTACCTGAAAAAAAAACTTCAAAAAGGGCCGAAATTATAGATACACAGTTAGGAGACTTTCCAACTGAGTTTGGGCATGGAGGTCTTTTTTATACCCCCATGGTTTGGGCAGGTTTCAATCTTTGTTGTTATAGGGCCTGAACATACAAAGTGCTTGTGGCTTAATGCGACCTTTCTTATGAGCATGACCAGAATGACTAAGAATTGGGTGCAGATCACTGTTATTTAGTTTCTTTCCAGGATCTATTAGAGCCTTAAATATGATGTAGACTTTTTTTTGTAATGTTCTTGTTTTTTGAGTTCGTGTTGTGTCCGTTGGATATTGTGCTCCGCCAACAGAGCAAACAGAATTTCTATGTTTTTCCTAAAACAAATGATAATAAATGATACTTGACTTGACTTGACTATTGGACTCAATAGCTGTGTACTCGCGCGGCGTGTCGTGAAAGCGAACACTCGCTATTATTTTATATTCAATACATAATGCCTTATTGGTAAAAGGTTTCGTTTATAAATACGCATAACCAACCATTAAAAGGACCATAGGCCTACTGTAATATTATGAAATCATCTCTTAAGCGAAATATCTGTATTTGGGTGCACATGCTATTAACACGTTTAAGTTCAAAGAGTTCATTATACAAATTACCTCACCCAACGAACGAATGCAAACCCTTCCAATTTAATTTACCAAAAGTATGGAACCGATTAATACTACTGCATAACCTACTTATTGGGCGAACAAAGCAACTTCACACCCCTTAACTTGATATTAATTCTCCAAAGCTAGGGAGATAACTCGGTCACTAAGTTGAGTTATTCAATCAATCACATTTACTTTTTTAATGTGAATACGCCTAGGCCTATACAAAAGTACTGTATATAGTCTTATACTTTTGATATCGTAACTATAACCATGAACTTGTTGGTACTCCCCAGTGTCTGCCGCGTCTCCAATTTATCTAAACAACAAAATGATAGGTTTTTCGTTTATGAAATCATAAAAATACACGACCATACAGAAGTAAGATGCGAATCTTTCGTATAAAACACATTTTTATTTTATGAACTGACATTTGTGTTTAAGAACTGTAGCTATTTTCTAAAACTTGAAACGTATTTGGTGTTGCTAGGCCTATTAGTAATTACTATAGTCTTTTTTCATTTATATGTAATTTTACTTTCTATGGACCAGAGATTCCGAAATAAAAGACTGAATAGAAGATTGATTATATAAATATTTAAGTTAAACCATAATCAATAACTGCTCTTTGCTCCAAAAGACTTTTGTAGCCAGCCTGCTGATATTGGACCGTGCAACAGACTGACTGGAAAGTTTTTCTTCGATGAAAATGCTCAGATATGCCGTTCGTTTACGTACGGTGGCTGCGCTGGAAATAGAAATCGTTTCGAAACAAAAGAAGATTGTCAATCCGTTTGTATGAGACAGAAAACAGGTGACCACTGATTGCGGATTGTGGATTGCAAAATTAGAATTAACACCTTTAGATGTTTGAAGTGACATAATCTACTAATCTGCATTTTAATTAATCTTTTTCCTTCATCCAGCATCTTGCTTTCCCGTAGTTTTAAAAGTATATGGAGAAGCACAGCCGTAACTTGTTAGTATTACTTAACATGTTTTTCAACAGAAATGATTGATGTGGTACATGTGTGAAGCATTTAATCCGGTGTTATACAATATAAGCTAAATGCATGTTAACCCCGTTGTATAATGCCACATTTTGGTATGATGACAATTCAACGTTATCGCAACTTTTTATACACTTATTTACTTATGAAAGTGTATTATATCCACATATTTATTAATTGTTTGCTTTTTTCTTAACCACGGAGGCCCAGATCAACTCATTGTTGTTCTTCCTCGGGGCGGTGTACACACACAAAATAATATTATATTGTTGTTATAGAGGCTAAATTATTGTTATTCGGGCGTGTGGCGCAGTGTGTTTGACGTTATACTACTAACGTGAGATCGAGGTTCGAATCCAACTCTCGCCGCATTGCTTAAATTGTATCCTTAGGCAAGATACTTTACTTACGTTTGCCTCTCTCCAACAGGTGTATAAATGGGAACCCGGTTAGATAAAGATACAACTTTGCACTGATTACTAGATGCATATGGGAGTATGTTTCCATATGTGTTTGATAAAATGACTCTTCAGCGTTTAGAGGTTTCACAACATTAGGCGCTATATAAATCAAGGATATTATATTATTATTATTAAGTATATAGTTTATTTAAAACAAAACTTTTACAATTGTGGACGAATAAAATGTCAACACCAAGAGTGTTGCATCCAAGTGCACCAAGGCCTGATCAATAATAAAGACAAACAACAAATACCTTGTCATACATTTAATATAACATAATGTTATAGGCCACGTACAGAAGCTTCGTTGTGGTACATTGTACTGAACTAGGTTAATAGATACCTCATGCATGTCACGAACTACTTTGTGATACAATTATATGCAATTAGAACGATACAACTTGTTACTGTTTATTGAAACATTATGTGATCTAGGCGAGATACTACCACACTCTATTATTACATTATTATCGGTAATGGTGTTTAATAGTATTGCTTTATGGTACCGTCAACATGATGGCACAGTTTGTTCGTATTGTTCTAATTCTTTATTATTAATAACCCAATTATTGCACGGCTAAAACTTGCACGAAATCCTAATCCATGATATATTATGCCTTATATATATTATATTTTATTACATATCAATTGGTTACTTCAATCATAACAACCGGTTGGTGTGTTGGGTGTTGAGAGCTAATTTCAATAATATACTGATCACATCATCAAAATAGAACCATTTTAGTGGACACATTCTGGACCCAATAAAACCTCCTTTAATAGGCGTGTCCCCTGAATAAGGGTTGACCATAATTGCCCTTCGTTTGTTTTACGGGAACGTTTTCCTTAATAGTAGAGGTTCTATGCTCACTGTATACCTATTTTATTACAAGTTTGTTCAAACGTAATTATAGTGTTCGTGTCACTATTTTTCAGAAGGAAATAACCGCCCGCGAAGACCCGTTACAGAGCCGACAATAGAACAAGAAACACGTGAACAGGACAGAACGTTCCAAGATGAAAACAAAGCAACGACTAAAGCAGACGTCTTTCCCACAGTACCTTCTGTTCCACCACTGATTGTCTATCCGCCTGGAAACCACCTAGTGAAGGAGTATGGATCGGTAACTTTAAAATGTCAAGCATCAGGACCGCCGCCAATAGAATATTCCTGGAATCGACTTGATGGCCCGATGCCAGAAGAAAAGTAAGATCATGCCATGACCAAGTTTTTAAAACCTAAACTGTACCTAAACTGTTACTGTTCTTGTAGCCGTCTTCTTCTGAAGTCACATGGCCGTCATTGACGGATACTTAGTTGACTTCACTGCTGGTGTACTCGAGATCTACGTTTATGCCATACTATACACTTTTATTTAATTTTTTTATTTATATAATATTGAGATTATTGTATTCGAATTTATTGTCAATCCATGTTATATTCTGAAAATACACAAACTTCTTCCTAAAGTATACACTTTATCAAACATCTTGTATGATGGTCGTGATTATCAAGTAACTAAAGGTCATCACTAGGCCAACATATGGAAGTTATGCTGAAGAAATAAGGTCACGTATTTGCCCAGAAAGTTCACTTGTCATAATTGTATATTCCTTGCTTTTTTATAAATTATTTTTATATTTAGAATAATGAAAGAAGAAACGTTTGGTCCTGAAGGTTTACTGATCATTGTAAATATGACGTCAGAAGACGCGGGCGAATATTTATGTACAGCTGAAAACTTTGAGGGTATTGTTGACTCAATTGCTAAAGTTACCATTTACGGTAAGTTGTCTTTTAACGTTTGAATATATATTCGATCCCGCGAATCGATGTTTAATGAGCTCTGATTGGTGCACTTATTTTTCCAAAAAAGGACGATGGAAATGAACACACATGCGCATAATATACGCAGATGGATTCACCTATGTGGTGGAAAGCATGCTTTAACAAAGCTAGCCTATATTACTCATATACGTTTTGCTTAATATAGCAAAATAAATGTTTGACGACTTATTTTTCTGTTTTTCGAAATTTGTAATTTTGTTTTCTTGATTTTATTTTGTAGCTGATGTGAAGATATCATCAACATCACGTGTCCTAAACGTGTTAGAAAACGATCGCATAGAAATTGTGTGTAATGCAACCGGGTTTCCAGAACCAAATGTATATTGGAGAAGGAAGGCGTTTCCGGATGAAATACTAACAACGTGCGTAATAATTGTGTGTTTCAAATCACTGAAATTCGGTGTTGAATATCACATAATTCAGTTTCGGCGCATGCGCAGACAATAACCTTATTTTGACTCAATAAGAAGTAAAATAACTGTATTTATCTTAATTGTTTCAGTGGTAACGATCTTATAATAGACGCTGCTCAATCAGATGATACCGGGGCCTATGTTTGCGAAGCCTCGAACGTCTATAGCAAGGCTTCCCATGAAGTACAGGTGGTCGTAAGTGGTAAGGCATCCCAGGAATGAATAAGCCTCTTCTTTAATGCAGCAATCTAGTTCATGATTAACGGGAGAGGGAGACTGACCCACTGTTGGTGTCCAGTTCGCCGTAGTACACTTTCTAACCGGATAATTAGTTAATACTTTATTAGATTTAATAAACTGTGTTGTTTCTATTTTGTAACACCTGTATAAGTTGTGAAATTTAACCGAGTTAATGTTATTAGCATGTGTTGTGAATTGCATATGAAAAGTAACAGTTACTATTATACACATACTAAAGAATACTTAACTAATATTATTTATAAATGTGTTTTTTTTCATAGTCCAAATTTGGATCAATCTTGATGCCTCTTTCTATCTCAAGTATGGAGTTACCTCCGCAATACAATGCGTCTTAGAGGGTTATCCAGCTATTGAAGTAACATGGTTTAATGAAAATCAAAACAAAACTGTTCCTATCGAAAGGTAACCAATGTCTTTATAATCCCACAATTTAGTGCAAATGCTTTTACTCTTTTAGTTCGCTTTTACAACATTGCAGTCGTTTAATATTTTCCCTCCTTTTGTTTGCTATAGATTCAGTAACAGAGAAGCGTTTTTAATAGATAAACATATCTACCGAGTCACATCTACTCTTCTATTTCACAATGTCACCGATATGGATTCTGGAAAATATAGTTGTTATGGAAGCAATGTTGCAGGGAAGAAGCATCGTTCAACAGAAGTACTTATTTCAGGTATTTTAATTCAATAATTCTGGTAATTAACCCAATCTACCGCATTTGACAGCGTCGTACGACGAGGCATGACGAGTCATTTCGTCGGGAGAAAGTTACACATGTCTCGTCGGGATTCAACTTTGAAGTTTCGTCGGGACTCGTTGTAGGACGATGTCTGAGTTGGTCTTAACAATATGTGCACCCAGGCTTATGAATTATATATATCATTATTTCGTTTTAATATTCAGGAGAAGATTGTCCAATTCCGGAAGATGTTGGAAACAGTGATTTAGGGGTAGAAGGGATTCGACATGGATCAAGACACGTGTACACGTGCAAGAAGGGTTATACAATGGTTGGAGTGCCTATACTACAGTGTGTCAATGGAAAATATAACGAGAAACCACCAAGTTGCTTTGGTAAGACAGGATCACTTGCTGAGCTTGACTTCATATCTACGTATAGGCCTACTGTTGTTTTACTATATTAATATTTTCGTATGTTAAAAGAAAACGAAAAAAAAATAGGAAAGCGACGAAGAACAGAAAAAACGATAAAACAAAAATAAGGACATTTTACACGTAACATAAAGAATTTTAATAATCAAATAATCAAAGAAAATTCTCGTATTTTAATGACTAGGCCTATACCATTTCGTGTCCCATGTTTTAAATCTTGTTTCATCATACTGACATTTTAAAATTAATTTCCAATTTGTTACGATATAAATATACGATATATTTTAAGGATACTGATTTTTGTTTTGACTATTGGAACTTTTGACAGTTTTGCATTTCTAAACTATTGTATTGATTTATAACCAATCTTGTTGTACCTTGTACTATTTTACTATTTTACTATTTTAAAATAATATAAAATATTGCTTCTTAGAGTATTTTCTAACTAAATAAGATAAATTCAACACAAATAAAGACATTTGAACAATTTACAGCCGATTGTGGAAATCAATCGAGGTTTATGGGTACACATGACTACCTACAACATGGCAGTACTGGCAAGCTGTTATGTCATGAACATCTAGGCTACTATCTTGGTGGGAGTGGTCATGTTAGCTGCCTGAATGGAACCACTATAGGCGATTCAAAATGCTATAGTAAGATGCTATCAGATGTATAGTTTAAAGGCCCATTTACACTAGGTGATACCTGAAACAAAGGAAATTTTATAAGTTTTCATCCTAGAACTATAGAATAACCATCTATGCTGTCTTTGATGAAAATGATGTTTTCACACGTCCAATTAAATGACGTCATGATTAGTATGAGCAATAATATAGTGACAAGACAACTTATTGTTTTATTATTATCATGACGTCATTTGATCAAAGACAGCGTAAATGATTATGCTATAGTTCTAGAACAAAACATTTTCTAATTTCTTTTGTTTTATACAAGCAAAATGTATGTTTTATCTATTTATCGTCGATCGTTATAGTTCTAATGTAAATCGGCCTTAAGACATACAGTAGGCCTAGTTCCTGAATTATTATTTCAGAGAAACCTAATCTCTCTCGACCCTGATAATTTGAATATCATTATTCGTAATCATTTATCATGACACCTGTTATTTCAAATACGATATCGTTACATATACATACTATGTAAATGATTTAGGACACTTAATGATAACTAGGTTGTGCTTACCTCGAAAATGTTTTTAGAAATAAATTATAGTTGTTTGTACATAATATACAGTCAGTAAATGTTAATTGCACATTACGGATACACCTATTAATTGAAATGCATTTTAAACAAGGTCGTCTCTTATAAAGAAATTAATGAATGTAAATGATCTATGATATAGAATTAATATACCAGGAACATGTTTATAAATATAATTATTGTTACTTTTATTATATTAATTTTAGAGCCACCATCATTTCAAGAAAGGCCAGTAGATGATTACGTAATTGAGAACCGAGATATTATGTTGAAGTGTATCCCCGGTGCTGATGATTCGATTATCACGTGGTACAGGGGTGAAAATGAGGTCAGGGATACGCATTTAGATGCCATAAAATTCATATGTCAGCTTTCGCTTGGTGACAGTCTGCTGCCGGAGTTTTGTGCTACTCCTCCCAAGTTGCAAGTTACTAACAACCGCTTTAGCTCTGGCTTGGTATGTGCTCGTAGGTTTGCCTTGTAAGTAACATTAAAATCGGCACTCCCGCAACTCAAGATCAACCCGTTGAGAAATGGAATTTCCGAGAAACGTCGCTTTAATAATAATATTTATGACGTCAAACGTATGACGTCATTGATTAGTCAACTTTCAGCCAATCAGATTAATTTACTGTAGATGTCTTCCCTAACTTGGGGCAATAGTCCGACTTGGACGCACGGGTGACGCTACGACATAGGCGTAACGCAAGCGAGTCGACAAATCACAAGCGATAGTTCGGATGATCCATCGCGTCCGTGATTGGTCAAATTACTTTGCGTCCAAGCCTAAAGACTGACTTACAATAGATTTGTTGCGTTCGTGTCGAACGAATTTAATCGTAGGCCTACTGTAAAGTACTGTATATCGGAACCTCTCACTGTTACTTCTATTCATTGTAGAAGTTACATTTACGACGTCAATCGTGAGTATGAAGTAATCACTCGAAATTAGTGAGACGTAGTTATAGTGTAATGCTTACTTTAACCTTCCCTTCTTTAACTAACTTTGAATATTATGCTGATTTAGCAAGGTGGCTTGAATTGCTAACGCCAATTCTGTGTGTGCTTGCTTGTTTTTGACGTTGATTTTACACTTACAATTGTATAAACATTATTAAGACCTACTACAGTAGTTATAACCATTGTAGTGTTAACTGTATTAACATATACAAGCCGTGTACCTTTGATATCTACTACGGTTGCCAATAATACCTGTGTGATCAAGGCAATCTAACAACAGGACGCTGAGCTCGCCTTGCCGAGAGAGGAACCCGTAACAGTGTCTGACTGCAACAAATGCCAACAGTACTGTACACATTCTTCGCGGCGGCGCGTGGTAGGGTGATCGTGTCACAGCCACAGATAAAAACTTTGATCTAAGGAGCTCAGCATCTTCTTGTTATATTGCCTTGGTTTAACACATTTTCGTTTAGTCAGAAAAGTAAAACTAATGTAGGCCTAATTTTAGAAAAATGAAATATTATTTTTTAAAGAAAATACCATACGTGTATACGAGTATAACTCAAGAAAGTGTCCGAAGTAATATCATTATGAATAGTTTATATATATGCATAAATATCTAAACGCCCTATGTGACAAAGGTATCATTCAATAATACAGGAGCAAATAAAAATCTACCTGTGAGACTTGTGGGGTTATATTAATTTAATCAAACACGATTTATTGTAGATGTTACTGGATGAGAAGACGGACGAACAATCGAGGATTTCGAAGGCTATGAATGGATCTGTGTTGATTATCAAGGGGGCAACAGCCCAGGACGCTGGCCCCTATACTTGCAAGATTTCCAATCCGGTCGGTACTGCTACCTCAACTGCCCGTCTTACGGTCATTGGTAAGTTGGTCGGCAAGTTAACATATCCACGTTGCTATTATTTTAATATCTTTTAACTATTAATTTTCTACTATATCAGTGCTTAGGTGATATACCAATTTCAAGATCCTTTCTAGCCGTTTTAGTTATTTGAAATGTACTGTAGGTGTGACTTAAAGTAGGCCTACTATGTGACATGCGTCATTTGTGATGTGATCGGAAATGTGGGAATGGATTTGTGTTTTAATATCAATGTTTATCATCTATATTTATTATTTCAGGAGAGAATCGTTTGCCACACATTGTGGAACCACTCGATCCTATAACTGTATATGCTGGAGAGAACGTTCAGCTAAAATGCGCGAATAAAGGTGATCCAGCCCCTAACGTAACCTGGCTCTTTGAAGCTGCCCCTATCACAACTGGTCATTCTGATACGCTTATTGTAGACTCGACACTCTTTATCACCAAGTCAGAAGCTAAGAATTCTGGGAGATATACATGTGTTGCTACCAATACGTATGGAACAGATACTGCCAATTTTACGTTAACAGTTTTAGGTAAGAGCCGCTTGTAGGACCAAGCCCGTAGCCAGAGGTTTGACAAAAAATAAAGACTGACAGCAAAAGCACTAAAATATGAAAATTATTTTAGGCTAGGCCTACATCTATCTTTTCTTCAGTTGCTTATGCTTGTCCTCGCCCTTTTTGCGGAAAAATATACAGACAAACATTTATATTAATATATCTTTTATAGTCTACATAGGCTACACTATAAACAACTAGGCCTATAGCCAGATTAACTAATTTCAACTAAAGTATGTTCTTTTCTTTTCTATAGAACCTTCAACTGAGCCACCTTCTCCGCCAGAACGAATTGGATATGTAAAAGACCCAGAAAGTCAACTGAGGGCGTTGCTAATGTGTCCATACGGTGGCAAAGCCGAAGAAGCTGTTCGCTGGACATTCGATGACGGGGATCTAAAATCTACGTTACGACACTACACCGTCACTAACCGTCGTCTCATCATCCACGACGCCGATGAGTCGGATAACGGCATTTATACGTGTACTGTACACACAACTAAAGGGATTCAAACCTTCAGAACCATTTTGACCATCACCCCGTCAGGTATATAGCTGTAATTAAAACAGTTTTTGTGTAGTTTTATGAGATCTAGTGTTCGTATGTAGTGGTATATTTTGTGATTAATATATATAACTGGAACGTTTGTTCGTTTTTCTCTGGCTTTAGACGCAATTCAACAGAAAGGATTAATATATTCCGGTGAAGACGAGGTTCTATCCGATTCTGGGTTCACAAATCCATCTGCAAGACCAGCGGAAGAGTCACCCGAGTTCCACACGACAACCATTGCTACCCCTCCTGACTACACAGAACCGCAAAAGAAACATCCCACTAAGCCTTCGCTGAAACAGGCAGACAGTGCGCCAAAAGCTTCGTCAGATTGCAGTCCTTGTTCCGGTAGGCAAAAATAAGTACTATTATTCTTTTACCGTAGGCTATTTGGAGACTGCGGAAAACTTGTGTCCACACCTCAAAGACACCATTGAAGTTTAACCAGAGTTAAAAACGCAGTGTACTTGTAATTTGTATCTTTCTTTGTGACTTTTAAGTTATTTTAGTACATTCTCTTCTCTTTTTAGAGCCTAAAATCAAACCACGCAGACGCGATATCAACGATACCGGCCTACCTGATTATTTTCGTGGATGGGTTGATGTTCAGGGACAAGGTGCTGCAAATGATTATTGCCGGTAAGTTGTGCAAGTTTCCAGTTAAACGATACATTTGTAATTAAATTAAAAGTACTAAACTTCTAATAATTGTTTTATTTGAGTTTCTGAATGGTTTTCAGTGTGTATATTCCTATTTGCCCGTGTTAAGACATTACTGATCCCCAGTTAGCGGTGATGGTGTATCCCCATACTTCGGTTTGGTGCTAGCTTGATGTTTTTGTCTCTTCCTTTTGGTTTCCTCTCTTTATCTTTATTGTCGAACGCATATAGACATCGTTTATTTGCGCTATATAAATCTATCATTATGACAATTTAAGCGTTTTATATAATACGTTTTTGTGTACTGAACAAAATAAATTGCGTCATGATGGTGTCGTTTTAGGCACTTTCTTATTTGGCATGACGTTGTGATGTCATATCGACGTATAATAGTAATTGACATCCTCTAGATTCAGTATCATCCTCATCGATTGTAATTGTTTAGCCTCGGATATCTTTCCTATGATAGATTGATTAACCCGAGTCCTAACCAATTGATGCTTGCGTGTGCGTTAGCGGGTACACAGGGTGAGAGCCAGTACAACTACGTGTCGACGTCGAATCTCGACCCAGGGTACAAGGAAACATCGTACATGAAAGATGAAGACGGAGATGGGAAGGATGATTACTGCAGGTGAGACAAAATACCAAGCCAATCTAAGTCACAGATTGATAAGAAAACGAAACTAAACTTACCGGTACTCTATCCAAAACAAAAGAAATAGACCTTATATAATGTATGGTACTGTGTCGTATTGTTGATTACGGTTATTATTGTTTTTATTAAAGATGTGTTGGAGCGGGAAGAGAAATGTACGTTTGGTGTATGAAAGCGTCTGAAGACGGCTTTGTAGGCAAAGCGGCTGGTGGCAGGGCCTGGCCAAGCCAATACACGTTCGTGGCACCAGGACCTCGAAGCGTACTACGCAAGTGCAGAAAAATAAAAGTTGATCCGTTCTTCGGCCAACCTGTATGATTGTTAAATAGAGCTCTTTTAAGACTTTGTAAATATCTATATATGTGTAAATTATTGTTTTTATGTTTGAATCCCTTCAGGATAAAAAATATACATTTTGTTGAACATTATAATGTCTTCTAAAATTAAGAAAACGTTTTCTGACCGATCAGAAGATCCGACCAGTATGTATACGACTTTTAGAGAGAGTCGGAGTCGAAAGAGTAATAGAAGTTTATTCATGTGAGGGAACCGAGATGGCTTTACAATACATACAACATGTATGTAGTGAATGTTTAATTTAAAAGATTGTTTTATTGTTCGGAGGCTTGATTTCTGCTCTTTGTACGTTTTCGTCTCCAACCTTTCAAAGTTTATTCTAGAAATGTAAACATGTTTAGGTTGAGCTAAAATTACTCAATAATATGTGAGCCTGATTAGGTAAGGCTTACATGATGTCATTATATACATAATTTATGTTAAAGTTATTATTAAATCTATACCTCTTGTAGGAATGTTCAATGTAGCTATATTACACAGATAAAAATCATTGTCAACACATTACATGCGCGCTTATTTGTCTATAGCGCCTACCTATGTGATATGAGTACAGTATTTGAGAGAGGCAGCCTGCTAATAAAAATAGGTCCAGCTCAGGGATGATTTTAAAAATGTTTTTATTCAAGAGTTGTTAAGAATATCGAGGTAAAAGCAAATAAAAGAGTGAAGTCAAGATGCTTACTTTGTATTGTAATTTTGTGTCTATTATTATTATAAAAACGTTTGCGAACAAAAGCGAGAAAAAAAAGTCATTGAAATTTCACTAACTTCGGAATATATTAATATTTATTTTAGGATGAAAAGTTCCAATGATGACATAATAAATATTTATAACTATTAACTGATGAATAATGGTGGTGGTAGGTCCGATCCGACGATTAAAACATTTTACTACTACAGATAAATGTAAATAATTTTAAATATAGCGCCCTCTTTTTTGAATGTGATGGCGCCCGCTTTTAAATTTCACAGGAAGTTTTCGTGTTCAATCAAGCATGTAAATGGCAACAGGGATTGGCTCAGACTCAGTTTGGTATTTGAAAAAAAAAAGGAGTTAGCAGCAGGTATGTTATTAAATTATATAGACCTAGGCCTATACAGTATTATCAAGTTTAAAAAAAATATAAATTGTCTTTTTGTCTAGGTTAGATTTAGTCTAGAGTATGTTAAACAACACTCGTGGGATGTCGTATACGCAGGCGTAGTTAGCTGGCCAGTGTGTAGGCCTAGTAAGTACCACTCTCTATTTAAGTGCACACCGCCGACCACCCGACCAGCACCAGGCAGGCAGTATGCTGCGGGGAGAGAGGCTCTCAACGACTATACCGGGAATCCGTTGCAATGCATCCATACCTCACCGGTCTAGCTAGGCTACATTGTTAGGCATATGCCTATTAGTTTTTTCTATCTTTTATTTCAGCTGTGGAGTGGGTCATGCAGGAGGACAGGATAGATGAGTGAGATTCATTATAAATGATGTAACATTTTAAATGGGAAGTTTAGTTTATTAATAAACAACAAAACGAAATATTTTATCCAGTACTGCTGTCCTACTACTGTACTTCTACTAGGCCTACAACCAAAATGGATGAACTAGAAAATAAGAGTGAACTAACATACTTTACAAGTAAAGAATGCAAAAGAAATGAAACACTGAAAAAACCAAAAACATACCAACCAAACTATGAAACTCAACCAAATACTAGTGATACTTTAGTACTTGAACCAGAAGGCGAAAACTGTGAACCTTTGGTACAACTTAATGACGTAATTGTAGAGTCCAACATAGCAAATGTACAACTCGAAGGCAACCGCAATACATCTGGCATACAACCTCCGGAATTTGAAACCACAGAATCGTATCCAGAACGAAACAATTCATCTGAAACATTTGTTGAACTGGACAAAGCCGATGAAAACAGAATGCAAACTGAATGTAAAGATGATTGCAACAAAAATGAAAACATGATGGAATCATGTGAAACCATACAAGTAAATTCCGAAACCAATGAACTGCCAGAATTCAATGACATTGTAAATTTAGACAGTGAAAACATTTCAATGTCTTCAGAATCAGAGGTGAAACCCATTAAACTTTTAAAATGCGAAACCGATGAATTTCCAGAATGCGAAACCGACGAACACCTGGAATATGAAACCGATGAAAATCGGGAATTAAAAGCACACAGAGACACCCCAGATAGTGAAACGTTTGAGCATCTGGAATTAGAAACCAATGAAAATCTGGAGTTAGTAACCGATGAAAAACCAGAATGTGATAAAGACGATGGTATGATCTATGATGAGTATGGTTTTGCGTGTGTGGATGCCAAAAATGACACGATTGAACGACAACATGAATATACCAAAAGGTGATGAAAAACATTTTGCTAATTTTAAATAAGGATGGGTTGGAAGGTTATACAACATAATTAATTGTTCATTCTCCCTTAATTAATTGCACTTTTAAAATCATTCAAATGACCATCAATTTGTGTATGGTTCTCATTTTTGACAGTATGAGGCCTAATATCTAATAAAAACCTCCTGTTTTTGTGGCAAACAAGAGACTTACTGTATTGCATTGGAAAATATGGAAGATCAATTACCAATATTGTCAATCTATCAAAAATTAAATATTTATTTCCTTCAATTACAATTTACAGCAAAGATGGAAACAAATCTATAACAACAATGAAATGTATTACTGTAATAAGGTTTATAAGGGCAAAATACTATCATTGTTCAGCCGGAATGACTATAAAATGAAGGAACTATGGTTATTGGTAACTTTGCTCTAAATGTTGTTTTGTCTGTTCAACCTCATTGACTATAAATTAAAAAAACAAATTAATATACAGGCTAAAATGAAGCCATACAAAGAACAGGGTGGAGTCAGGCAAACAGACATAACCTTTAACTTAATAAATATAAATTAAAATCAAGTTAAGTTATCAGAACTATACACAATTAATGAATTTTATTTCAATTTACAGCGCCCTGTCAGAATCTCAACAACAAGCACTATCCAAGTTTCTTGATCAGATTTCAGGTGATATTGATAACAAATCCCTAGGTAAACTGCAATCACACATCCGTAGAGGAATTCCACACCATTTGAGAGGGAAGCTATGGAAAGCTGTTTTGGGAATAAATAAGCTACAGGCTTCAAGCAAATTCAATTATTTGGTATTTACAGTTAATTTGTTTAATAAAAAGAGGTCAATAGGTTGATCTTGACAATTTGAATACTGTATATGATTTGTCTTTTGTATTCGTTTAGCTCTATGAAAGGAAATGTCTTTCTTCCGTAAAATCTGTTTGGCTGGTATCAATAGGACAATAGCACTAAAGATAATTTCTCCATAAAATAGTAATTATATTAAGTGCTCAGAAAGAAAGACTTTGCGAAAATGCACCCGATTCCCAGTGCTGTGTCTCCACATACTGTACTATCTATTGATGTAGGTTACTGTTAACTTGGGATTTTAATAAGCATTTTTGCACCATTAGAACCCATATTAAGGAAAGGGGACACCTTGGGCTCAACAAAGTGTCCCCACAATAGAGGTTGGTTGTAGTGTTAAGTATTTCCCCTCTTTTGTTTAACACAGGAAGTGTCCCCTGTCTGAATAGGGTATCTCAAAGTTCTATTGTGTGTTTGTGTGTTTGTTTGTTTTATTTTTATACTGGGTGACCTCTTCAGTCAAAGACTGATCTCCCAGAGGGCCCAGTTGGTGATCAGTGGCTATGATGTACTAATACACCGGGGTAACCCCCTATTCGTCTCCAAAGATGTACTAGGTTCTTTAAAGTGCACACGAGCAAGTTGTGTACACTGGACCTACGGTTTATAGTCCTTATCCGAGAAAACTCGTTCTACCACCAGAACCATGGAGTGAGTGAGCCTCGAACCCCTGCCGATGTTATGGCTACGTGATTACGGTTCCACTGTCTTAACCGCTCGGCCACTCACTCACTCTGTACACTATTGATTAATTTTTTTGAAAACCAATATGTATGGTCTATACTGTATAAAGGATGTTTGCATTTCAGTAGTTCTTATAATACAATAACTAAAAGTTTTGTACTTACTGGTACTGACATACTGTACATGTCAAAGCAAGTAAATTCTAATACAAATTGTGTATGTTTTTGTTCAAACTGTCTAACTACAAAGCAAGTAATATACTTGACAAATGATTAAATAGTAAAATATTTGCAGTTACTGTACCCTCAAACCTTGACTGAACAAGTGCTGCTTTTATGTAAATTCCAAGTTCAATAAACACCACAGACAAAACATTATAGCACAGATCTTATTAACAAGCATTATCAATCGCAAATCTCCACTTGTTTTTCAGTTGAATGTTCAGTTACTGCGGCAGCAGTTAGTGGACCTAAATATCAGCGAATATTGCTCTAGTAAATTAGCGTCCGACAGTTTAGACGACTACAACGTGGAGTTTTATGAAAAGTCGCATATTCCAGTCACCGTTATCCGTCAAATCTCTGTAGACGTCGGTATGTAGCCTTGAATTATTTTGTGTTATGGTCAACATCTTTATTTTGCATTAATATTGTAAAAAATATTTTTATAATGCATTATTCATTATTAGAATTATACATAAAAAGAACTACATGAATATGATTAATACCCTATTGTAGTAAATATATTATATTAAAAAATATACAGGACAGTAAATTAAATATATAATGATTCACAATCAATACTAATTTAATATGCTATTGTTAACAGTACAGTAATTCTTGAATTATAAATAAGTATTTTAACCCAAGGCCGAATGTAAAAAACATGTTGTGCAGTGTACACTAATTAAATTATTATTCACACAGAATAAATCTAAACTAATTACTAAATATTCTCTCAAAAGGCTAAACTAGCAAAAGTAAAAAAAAAAGCAATGAGATCATTTTACTGTAGTGGGTATAAAGGCCAGTTTACACAGACGAACGGTAACAATAAACGGAAAACCGCGTAGCTTGTCCCACGAAGAATCTGTATCTAGTATCTAAGCGTAAAAAACATCCGCGATATGTGTAAATGGTCATAAGGAATAATATAGATTCTATATTTTTATTACCGTTACTGCCAGTCTGTGTAAATTGGCCTTAAAGTGTAAAAACACCATCAAGACCCTTATTCCAATCCACCCCAATTTTTAATTTGCGATATATCTTTTTACCTTGACTTTAGATCGTACGTTCCCACTTCATCGTAGATTTCGTGGCAATGGGGTAGAGGGCGTTGAGGGGCGGGCAGCATTGTTTCGTGTTCTTGCTGTTTATGCCAGATACAACCCAGCTGTTGGCTACTGCCAGGGTAAGAATATTGCTTATGGAATATGATTATTTACTGTAAGCCCTCCAATATAACACCAGATAGAGGGTGGTAAGGGAGAGGTCAAGAGGGAACAATATGGAGCGCATGTGATGTATTGAGGGAGGATTCATACCAACTACAACGAACAAACCTGTGTTGTCATTTGTTTATGTCTGAGTCCATAATATATAATAACCAACATATGGACGATAAAAATGTGATTTCTAAATCTATAAACTATGTTAATAGCCAGTCTTAAAGTCTTAAAAACAAATTGAGAGTTGGCTATTATATTATCAAATAAATATTTATATTTTTTTTAATTGTAGGTATGTCTTATATAGTCGGAATGCTCTTAATGAATCTAGATGAAGTTGATGCATTTTGGGTAATGGTCGTGTTATTTGAAAAGGCCAAGTATCTGTCGGGCTACTTTAACTCATCCATGGGCAGGTACAGATACTTTGAATTGCATAGTTTATAACATAAACAATAAATTGTAGAGGCATAGTTGTTATGTCTGTGTAACATACAATATACAGACATTCACTAGTATAGGAGTATTACGGTACCATAGAAATTTGGAGACTTTCGCATTGCTTATTTTGAGTTCCATTTTCCATAACTTTTTGATGAAATTTTTTTACATATCTTAATAGTTTTATGGAATAAAATGATTTTGATTGATAACAACAAAAATTATGCAAAAATTGTATGCATTCTTTAGACATACTGTAGAAGAACCTCCCTACTCTTCCTTTCCGACACTTTATTGTGGGGACATCATCACTATTAAAGAGACATTTTCCCATGAAATTAACAAAAGACAATATATGGCCATGGCCAACCACTATTCAGAGGCCAACCAAAAAAAAGAAAAAGAGAAGAGAGAAAATGCCCTTTTATTAATAGGGATTCTACTGCACTTTAATATTTAAATCTACTCTTTACTTAATATCCCTGTTTTTCTTAATAAATAAATGCATCTAATCTACATAAATATATTAAAAATATTGTCTCCATATTTAAATCAACAGTATTTAAATTACTCGGTTTTACTTTTCATATAATACCATACGTTATGTTTAATGTTGCAGAATACAGCGTCATGCAGAGGTTTTTAAATGTCTACTTAAGCAAAGAAAGCCATTACTGTATAGGCATCTGGTAAGCTAATTCAACTCATTAAATATGTTTTTGCTGTTTATTCAAATTGACAATCGTGAAATAAGGCCTATCTATAATAATTATGTTTTTAGTCGAAGAATATATTTTTTAATTTTCTTTTATCCACTTATTTTCATTTCAAATATCTATTTTGTCTAAGTGATGATTAAAACACACATAACAATTATTATGTAATGCCCATGACTTGATTGATTGTATATATTCGAGTTGTAGTTCTCTTCTCTAATGTCAGTTTATCCAAGTAAGCTAGCACTTATAGACTACCATCAACACCTCATGTGTAATTAGTTACAAGTTTATTTAGTCAAATTACCAAGAACTATAACATTTTTCACTGCACTGATATTCATGTAAAAAATGCATGCCCAGTACAAAATAAACACACAATGTTCCATATAAAAATGTAGAAAGTAGAGTTTGTGAATAATAATCATATTAGTTATTGAGAGACTCAAATATATTAATTCAAAACAAGTTAATTTCATTATAATTTCATCCTTGTCAATGCATTGTTTGATCTATTGATTTCTATTGATTATCATTATACTACTATTTAAACAGATTGATTGAAAATCCTAGTGCATTTTAGGAAGGATACCATATTGATTTTTGCATAATGCAACAAGTACTACACATTAAAGCTTAATATCATTGTTTTCCTCAATAAATAAATGTGTCTATTCTAATCTACACCAAACATATAGATATAATATTAATAATACTGTCTTCAATACACAATATATACCATATTAAAAATACCGTCTCCACTACACAATATATATTAAAAATACTGTCTCCACTAGACAACGCAAGGACAAAAGCGCAACGCAAGTAATTTGACCAATCACAACATGAATTGAATGAATTGTGTTTGTTCCACGGACTTGCGTTGCACTTAAATATTTTAAATTTAACAAAAGTGAATTACCTGTTACGTAAACAAAATTATCCTTCGTGGGCGTTGATATTTCCTGTACAATAGGCTTAATTTGTGGACTTCCTTGGATAAAGCGACAAACAGATAAAAATGTGTTGAAAGCAATTACTACTGTAGTTGCTTACAATGTGAATAATTACTTCACCTGCTCTTTGTAACAAATAATTCACTTAGTAATTGATAGCTAAATTGATTTTCTCTTAGATGTATACCTACAAAAATCCACAGTAGCAAAACTGTTACTGTATGATATGTTTTATAGATTATATTTTACCAAGAAGTTCCCACTTTGGCCCATGGTTCCTTCTCAAGGGCTGTCAAGTATTTAGTTAACAGTTGGTGGATTTTTATTCTAAAAAACCTGTCCATATATAAAGTTAATTATAATGTATTATAATTATAAATGGTCGAAGGAAATTATAAATGGATAGTATAATGTTATGTATGTGATTGTGAGATTACCAAGAAGTTCCCACTTCTGTGTTGTGCCTTTGGCCCATGGTTTCCTCTTGAGCTGTCAAATTTTTAGTTAACAGTGGGTGCATTTTTATTCTAAATAATCTGTCCATATACAGTTACCATATTAAATGTATTATATTATAAAGGGATAGTATAATGATTTGTATACTTAGATTATTACATTATCAACCATAGTCAATACTTCTATTGACTATGTATCAACTAAACATTAGTATGCATAATGTCCAACATAGTTTCACTGCATTAAACTTAATATAACCTGACCTGAATCATTATCAACTTACTTGTTATGCAGTGCATGTGACCAGAGTCATTATCAATCAACTCACGCAAACCAATGCATATCTATGCTGCACTATATAGTGATCGACACTATTGTCATGGATTTTTTTTGTGCTTGCCAATCCACAATTGTGCCTGTTTTGAATCTATTGCTCAGATCTCAAAATGAAAGGTTAATTGTGAATATAAATTCATGTACACTTTTTACCCATTTGATTTTGTGACATATGGCTGGCAATCTGAATTTTAATATTGGATTGTCACCTCTTTCATCATAGACCGTACCTACCTTTATAAGTACTCAATTTCATACAAAATTTGAATATATTATTGTTGAGACAATTCTTTTTCATGCATTTCATTTAATTTTATTTGTTGTTATTTTCATAGGAGAAAGTTGGTGTCCATCCATTAATGTTTATCACTCCATGGTTTATGTGCCTGTATACATCATTACCATGTTGGGACACAGTGCTATCAATATGGGATCATCTTATAATGCAAGGTACAGTAATTCTTACTGTTTTTCACATATGTCTCTGTATCTCTATCACAACTATTCTTCACTTGTCTATGTTGTACCAGTGTTTATTTTGTGTAATTGTACCTGTATAAAACCAAGGCAATCTAACAACAGGATGCTGAGCTCCAGAGATCAAAGACTTTATCTGAGGCTGCGAAACGATCATTCTACACCCTTAGCAGACACTGCTCGAAGAATGTACATACTGTTGGTATTTGTCGCAGCCAGACATAAGATCAAAGGATTGTTACTATTTCTTATCTTGGCAAGTTGAGCTCAGTGTGCTATTGTTAGACTGCCTTGATAAACCAAGATAGACCATTATACTATAATGGTCACCTCTAAGCATTTCACATTTCCAGTCACTTGACAGGTACTGTAAAAGAATAAAGAAAATTCATATTTTATTTTATTTTAATTTATTCGGTTTCAAAATAAGATTACACAGGACAATAGGTAGAGTAGTATGGCATTATATACATTGCACCAGAACTGTTTCATTTTTCATGAGGGGTGTCTATGTGGAATAATTCTGTAGTAAACGAACATTCAGATTAATTCAAATAACTTATACTTTTATGTGTTTAGGAGTTACAGTTATTTTTCGAGTTGGCCTCGCATTGTTGGAAATCATTGAAGATAAAATTATGTCCACCACAGATATGTCACTGATCTTGCCTTCCCTACTTCATGTGCCAGTGGCTTAGTGAGTACCTATACATATTTTTCATGCTTTAAAAATTAGTTTGGTATAAACTACTTTTCTGTATATTGCTGTGTTTTTTCTACTAGGAGACCGAAGACCTGTTTACACTAAGCATGATAAAAAATGATACATTTTTTATTGACGTTTGTTATCATTCTAGTATAAACAGGCTTTTAGAAGACCGCAAACTGTTTATCATGGATGTGGCTGAGTTTAAAGAAAGTTATTGCTTTAAACTTGCTCTAGTAAAATTGAAATTTTAATAAACCATACAAAGGAATCATGAATCCATTTTATAATTAGAATTCAAATCAAGTAGTGGTTGTATTTTTTACAGTGCAAAGTCAGATAGCTTATTACCAGTACTCTGGGAGACGACAGTCCATCGGTGGGAGATTGACAGCATACAAGCTATTGTTGATGAAGAGATTGAGAAAGCGAAACAAGGTAAGAGGTAAACTAGTTCAAGAAGGGTTAATAGTGGTTGCAAAACCAGTAGAAACTATATTGGCCTAAATTACATACAGGTTTGAAAGTGCACATTAACAAAATCTTCAGGATCCTAAAACCCTGTCTACACTATCAAACAGCAAAATGTGATGTGCCCATATATGCACATGCTGATGTCATATCACTACCATATTTGGGCATATCACTACCATATTTAGGCACATCACACACAACACAATGATATTTCCAATGAAGCCGCAATTATTGCCAGACATTGCTTAATGTGCACTACACTATTATTGTAACCACAGCTACGTTTGTAAATTTGTATTTTACTACGGATCGCACCGGTCATATATCTATCCTGTACAAGTCTTGTACAGTCAACTCTCCCAATACCGGACACCTTTGGGCCGGCCAAATAAGTCTGGTTTTCGGAATGTGTTTTTAATGGTAAAAATAAATTTGGGACCTTTTGGTCCTCAAAAAAAGTCTGGTATTGGGAGAGTTTCTGGTTTTCAGAGAGTCCGGTATTGGGAGAGTTGACTGTACCTCTTTGATCATATACTATATTTAATTGTTTATATTGACAATGTTTTTGCACTTTTTGATTTGCATTTCAAATGCTACACACTTGTACTACACTATTACAATATTCATTCATTTTTTTTAATTCATGAGCAAAATGTGCATTTTGTTTTGCTTGTTTTATTCAGCATGGTTTTGCAATGCTTTTGTGTGTGTTTATGCAATTTACCAATATTAAAAAGTTTTTTCCAACTTTACAATTAATAACAATTAGGGTTTTCCTATAATTTAATATAGTTACTTATATTATATGGATTTAGAGACTTTAGATAATAATAATAGTTAAAATGAAAAACATACATATAATAATCAACTTTGTCTGGATAGACCAACTACACAGAAAATATATTCAGTTCTATATGGCTAATAGAAAACATAATGAAAATGTCAGAAGTCGCAATATGAAGGATGATATCCAATTAAGTGTAATGTACAGTCAGAATCTTACCAATCTAGGTTAACCATAACCCATTTAATACACAGGAAAAACAATATTAAAAACATAAAAAAAAAAAAATGTTCACAAATAGTAGATAATTCAGTTTTATTTTTACGGAATATTATAAAATATTGTTTATGTTGTTTTTTATTTCTGAACTCAAATCAATTTTAGTTTTAAATATTTCTAATTTTTTATTTATTGTTTTTGCTCTATGTTAGTAGATGTTATGATTGTTTGTTTTCTTTACTCTTTTTACCCTTTCTTTTAAATTTTCCTCCTTGTTGCTAAGATTAAGAACACATTTAGGAATGTACTTTAGAGACACAGACATCTTGTGAATGTTGCTTGAGTATTTCAATTTCTATCACCTTCTTGTACTGTGCTTTTTCTTGAAAGAAATTGTATGTTTTTTAAGAATATAGATTTATTGAATTGGTGGAGGAAAGCTTCCTTGTCAAAAATGATTCTATTGCAGAGCCCGTTTTAGTATTAGTCCAGTAGAATACATATTAGTTAAATTACTACTATCAATTTGTTATACTAAGTTGGACACTTAGTGAAATGTGTCTTTCTTTCCATTGCCTCGATGTAGCCTCTATGTGTGTGAAGGCCTTAAAACGATGGCGAAGAGGAGGCAGATTGCAACAACTGGCCCTGGAGCCTAACTTTTTTCATGGCGATCTGGCAGCTCTCTCCTCCAATGCTGTCGCTGGTAACTGTTGCATACAGTAACTCACGGCAACACTTCTTCTCTGTTGTAAATGTTCTCTCAGAAAAAATTACTGAAATATACGTGTTTACCATTGTAATCTAGTATTATAATCTCAGTACTACAAAACCATATTTTTTCCTTTGTGATCAGTAATCCATATTACTAATATGTGTTTAGGTGGTGTTCAGGCAGGTTTAATTACTATGGAGAAATTTAAATTACTTTTGTGTGTTTTTTTACAGTAAGTTCCCTAATTCCAAATTTAAAACATGTGCCATTAACTAATGGTTGTTTTAGCATATGCCATTTTTCTCAGCAAATAAATCTTTATACCTGCAGGAGAAAATTCCAGTTTATAAACCAGTTATAAATTTCTAATCAAATCCATTTGAAATTAACTGGTTTTACTGTAATTTGGTTATTGTAGTAACTGGTTTACTGGTATAAACTGGTTAAATATTCCAATTGATTATCATTAGTGTAAAACCAGTTTAAAGCATGTCATTTGGTTACTAATATTCAGAGGTGTCTGGAACTGGGAATTTTCTTTATTAACTAAAGTAGACACTAGAGTACATTTTACAAAGTTCTTATTTCCTAGAATATTAGAAAATTGAATAAAAAAACATATATATTTTGTAGAAAGTAGAATATCATGAATCAAATTCAGTTTGCAGTTGGAAATATTTAACACAATTAAAATGTACTTATGTATTATATATTTATAGGAATTTAATTATATTTATCTAAATAGGCTATTTATTATTATGAACTTCACTTAAAATTTAAAGTTTATTTATTTTTATGGTATCATATATCTTATTTTTATTGCTATAACTATACTATATTACGACTAAACAATATATTAATATATTACCTACATTGTAAACAAATTATGTGTTAGATAATTAGTACAATACTAGAATACGATGCTATAGAGAGGTTGGCATCAGTTCCCACAAATCGTGGGCAAGTAGAATTAATGTAGCATCAGTTTTCACATGCTGAGGGCAAGTAGAGATTAAATTTCCATAATCACTAGTAGTTTCATAGATAACAAAAATATATAAAACATTGTATATCTAAGATTGAAAAAGGTCACCCCAAACATCATTTTAAGTCAACCCTTCTGGTAAACACTTAGATTGTAAACTTGGGTGAGGAGGCAGTGGGGTGTAAGGGGAAGGGGAGTGGATGTAAGGGGAGAGTGAATCTTTGTAAATAAAAATGCTAAAATAATGTTCAATCATTTGCATTTTATTTTGACAAATATAAAATGTTTTAAGATTATAAATCAAGGAAAATAAATACTACCTGCATACACAAGTAAAACAAAAATATTTATTTTTTCATTGTTCCCTCACATATAATTTTCATAATTGATAAGGAGCTTACATGTAACGTATATAACCTTGCTCCTTCAGTTTGTACCTTCTGACTCCCCTCTTCTTAATCTCTGTCTACAGTATCAAACTTTATGTGATGTGCCCATATATGGACATGAGGAGTCATATCACTACCATATTTAAGCATATCACTACCATATTTGGGCACATAAAACTTTTTTGTCAAACTAGTTTGATAGTGTAGACAGGGCTTTAGATTAGTCATGTCATGCGAAATACTATACCCATAATGCATCATGCACTATTTAAGACCATAATTACCATTAACATATCTTCGCATCATATCATACCCATACATTCATATCATTTCCCATAATGCATCATGCGATATCCACTGGCATGGCTTGTTTCATAATTTATTGAACTATTTTTCAAAAAGCAATTTTATTTATTCTTATGAAATTACTAACAATTTGCATGATGGGCACTTGCAAAGAGCACAAATTGTATCACCATTACTAACCCTCAACACTTGGCACTTTGATGCTTGCATTGACATCAAACATGGAATATTATCTGTCGGTGTGTGTGTCTGATACAGGTCGCAAGAGAGCTCTGATGGCAGATGAATATGAGCAAAAATCAAAGAGGCACAAGACAAACGCAGCAGAAGGTTAGTGTGGTTTTTGATTCAGTCAGATTACATCTTAAAGATATATTCTTCCCTTAAAAAAAACACAAAAAAAAAACTGGACAGACAATGGGATTCTGGTTTAACAGTTATCTCCAAAAAAAACCCCCAAAATTGTAATTCACAACAATGCACCAAAATTCTTTCCTACAATTTTGAAAACTGGACTTTCCAGTAAACCACAATTTGGCTTGGTATTGTGCAATTGTAGGTTGCACTGTTACTGATCTTAATACTATTGAATTATACTACTGTGTATTTGCCTTTAAGGTTCATTGTTCAAGAGAATCGTCAACATCTTTACCCCTGCTAGTCAAAGACAGCAAGGACCATCATTGGGCAATAAATCACAAGTAGTAGCAACTAAAAAGAGAAAAGAGCGCCATCGCAAGTACCCAGGACATGTGGTCACCAGACAACAGACTAACCAAAAAGAACAGGACGAAGTTTCATCCACCGAGAGACGTTTAAGTTCCGTCTCGATCTCGCCACCACCGAAAGAGAATGACGAGACGACAAATCCTTTGGCGTTTCAGAGCAAAGATATAACAATGAAAGCAAGTATTTAGATACCTTTTATCCCCTGTAATAAAATGTCAATTCAGTTACAATTCATTATGTGAACTTTTGCTGTAAACCTCACTTTTACTTTGAAGACAAAGCTAATTTATGTCATTACTTATTTCTATACTACTGTATATACTTAGGCTCCATATGACACCAGGTATAGAGGACGGAATACAGGAAAAAACAACAGTGGAAATTCCAAAGCTTTACACACAGGGTAGGTGAGATTATTATACCCTTTTCATACCTGCAAAAAGTTAAACAAAGCAACATCTTGCATAGTTAAAACAATTTTCTGGAAAAACAAGGGACCCCTGTGAAATCTCGAGAGAATTACCAGAAAATTCAAGAAAAACACTGATGAGAGACCTGTTTTTGTTTCGAGAAGTCCTGAGTTAAGATAAGATAACTTTTATTGATCCTCAAAATGGAAATTCATTGCTCGTCATAATAACAAAGAAAACACAATAAAAACAAATATAGCATAAAACCATTCATATAAAAACATCTAAAAAAATACAAGATAATATTATCTTCTTGACTTCCTGTTGTATGTACTGGATGATACCGGAGGGAGTTGTTCCTGCGAGCACGGTGCCCTGTTGTGAAACTGACCAATAATCATAGTAATCTAATAGCACTAAAAACTATGTTTTCTCCCGAGATTTCTCATGGTTCATGTATGATCAAACCTGGTTATAACTTGTTAAAAGTTATAACAATATATGCAGGTGTGAAAAGGGTATTAGAGGCATATCACATGCTAACTTTCTCTTGTTCTTGTTATTTAACTCCTGCTAAATTTCCAACAAAAACAGTAAGGTTTGAACATACACAGTTTAGTAAACCTTATTATTATACTCAATTCTTATTAGATTCAAAGTTTATTATTTATATTTTATTTTTCTTGAATACTAACTACTTCAGTAGGGATGTAACCTTAAGTCCAAAGTCAACAAGAAGATGTTCCAAAGGCTTCCAATTTGATGGCGTACGTCGTAGTCCAAGAATCAGCAGTACAGACTATAGATCTAGGCTGGAGAAAAAGACCCTAGAAAACTGGAAGAATCCATTTAACACGCCCTCCAACAGAAAGCTGATAAGCAGGTAAAAAATAGAGACTCCTGGAGAGCAAACAGGGGAATCCCATAAAAAAATAATATGTATAGAATAATATTCCTACCTGTACACTAGCCCAACTTGCTTATGACTGACTGATTTTCTAAACTAATGCTAAAACCATGCCCAAAATTATGGAACGCCTCCTCTGCCTTCAATTTTGTCGATAGGTGGCGGTATAAATTACACAATATTTGACTGCATGACGATTGGTGTGTACTGCATGACGATTGGTGTGTACTGAATGACGATTGGTGTGTACTGCATGACGATTGGTGTGTACTGCATGACGTTTGGTGTGTACTGCATGACGATTGGTGTGTACTGCATGACGATTGGTATGTACTGCATGACGATTGGTGTGTACTGCATGACGATTGGTGTGTGCCGAAAAATGCTAAAAACACATGAGGCCTCCAGCATTGGAGGGCCACTTGGGGTTCCTAAGCCAGGGGCCTCAGACCTCTGCGTTAATTGCACCACTGATTGTAATATTTCATAATTACTTTCTTTGTAGCTCAGCAAAGGTGCAACATGCTTTCAAGATGTTTCATACACCAACACCATTGAGAAATAACCAGGTACTGTAGATACATCAGTTTGTAGTTACAAACACCATATTAGCATACTTATAGTCTGCCATTTGTGTAAAATGATTAACATTGTTTGTTTTCTTACAAGCAGGGACGTTGTCTGCAGCCCAGTCCGTTCTTTTCCAGTCCAGAGATTGAAATGAGTACAATAGATACACCAAGACAACCTCAAGATCCATGAATTGACAACTTTGACCAGGCTGAGGCTTAAGTAGCCCTAGGCCTACTAGTGATTGCTTTGTGTGCAAGAGTATTTATTATATAAAGCTCTGTCTACACCATCAAACTTTATGTGACAAAAAATGTAATGTGCCCATATATGGACGTTATGGTGTCATATCACTACCATATTTGGGCACATCACACTTGTTGTCAAACTAGTTTGATAGTGTAGACAGAACTTAAGATGTCTGTTTGATGCCTTCATTTTGATGTGATAAATAACACTTTGGTTTGTAGAACAATTAGTACTTACTAAAAATAAACTAAATGGCTGTGGTGAATCCATAGTAATTGATATTATATACATATTCAATAAGGTGATGAATATTTATCACCATCATTGATGAATATTCATTATAATGATGAATATTCATTAAGATGATGATACATATCATGGTAATGATCACTGCAATTGTAATATAATTTTAACAGTACTTTACTAAATTTTATATAGAGATAAATGAAAAGGTTTATGCAAAATGGACACAGAGGAACCGTTGTAAGAATAAATTAAGTAGGCCTTCTGCAATAAAAGGTTTAAACAGTAATAAACTGCTCTTGGTACCAATAGACCTTTCCCATTTGGTTCTAAAGAAAAGGTAGATACGCAATTAAAGTAGTGCAGATACAGTGGTACTAAGGTTTTACATTTCCATATAGGTGAATAAATACAATATTATGAATTAGGCAATGTTTTGAATGCAGCAGAATTGGAAAGTTTTATTTTGTATACGGATCGTTACTGTTCTTGCTTCTAAAGAGGGCAGTTATACATTGAAATATATTTTGGGTATTTTGTGAAGATGGTAGGAACCAATCAAATCAAAGTTTAATCTAGATCAGGAGAAACCACAAGCATATTTCGGTAGTACTTTGTCAGTACTATACTAATGTCCATTGCATTGATTCACTATACTTCAGTTTGTTGATTCCTAACCAAACAGATTTCAATGACATTTTTAGGATTTGGATTGTATAAGGTAACTTTTTTTTGTAGTCACATAGTGTGCCATGTACAGTAGTTTAATACAATTGCTGTGCGTGTAGTATGTCGTTATTACTTAATAAATATGAATTACAGTATGTCATATTGCTTTTGAAATATCTGAAAATCATACATACATTTTAAAAAACAACTCGAGAGTCATCCAGTTAATCTGCTTTGGTGGACTTGACAATTGGCAAAGCTGTAAATTGTTAACAAAAAATTAAGAAGAAAACAAATTATTGCCTACAATTATGTCGCGCTTTTGGTTGTTTTAATTAGAAACAAATACGCATTTTTGTTAGTACGATAATTAAATAAAATCTGAAAAACTATTTTATATTTAAAACTTTATAATTTTGATATAATTGTGATGAGAGACTGAATTTTGATGTAGCGCCCTCTATTATTGTATCTGCCTCTTTTTAATGGTGGACACACATTCGTGAATTCAGGTAGAAATATCCTTACAATAAAATCAATCAACATCCGTGTTTGTAGCACCACTTTTGTCGAATAAATTGTTTATTTCATGTTATTATGTGTTGTGTTACGTTTTAGATTTAAAATAATCACAATATTTTGTCTAAAAACATTTTTTTCGGCAGTAGATTGTCCGCAATTATTTTTTTCTTGGGAGGCCGAATGTGCGTTGTGTACGTACGTTCAGCTGACTGACTAAAAAAGAAGCCTAGCTAGGCCTGGCCTAGGCTGGTAGTTGAAATATTCTGTTTAAAACAAACCTATCTTTTCCGTTGATTCATTTTCTTTTCCTATGTGACTTTGTTATCGTACCGATAAGGCTAGAGCAGGCCTAGCTAGGCCCCCAGTAGTAATGCCCAAGTCAAGTGCGACTGTTGCTGCGGGGGATTTCCGTTGAGAATGGCGTGCTGGACACGGGCGATCCTAGGCCTAGCTTACATGGAGGCCTACTAGACTTAAAAAAGGATAGACTAGTAGATTTGGCCCATATGTTCTAATTAGGCTAGGCCTAGTCTTCTGTTTTAATCAGCCTAGTCTTCTGTTTTAATCCGCCTAGGCTTAGTACTGTAACAGTGTAGTACTATTATTGTATTAATATAACTAGGCCCTAGCTATAGTAGAAGTCAGGTTTGTAAAGTTGTACAGTACATCTTTTACTATACTACTGGCCTAGCTAGCTAGGCCCAAGGGTAGGTAGCCCTACAATTTTCTAATATAGCCTAGTAAACACTACATAGGTGTAGTAAAATTGTAAATGAGGAAATAAATTTACTAAAACTGGCACAATTGATTGACATCTTTTTTCTTAACCTACCTTTCTTTTTTTAGGATGTTGATGCCAAAGAAAAACCGTGTTGCCATTTATGAACACTTATTCAAAGAAGGTGTAATGGTAGCCAAGAAAGACTATACTCTGGCAAAACACCCAGAACTAGATGTTCCTAACCTTCAAGTTATCAAAGCCTTGGGTGTAAGTATTTTGATTTATTGCAAAGAAGATTGTACATGCTCACTTTTTTCTAATAATACAGAAAAATATATTATTATTTTATTCTTTTTATTAATTAAATATTTAACACTAATGTGTGTCAATGTTTAAAAAAATAGAAGCTGGTTGGTTTATCGGTTGGCTTTCTGTTTTTATTACCTGAAACATATTTTATAAATTCTAAAACCTTTTGTTTTTTATTTTGTGCTATTTTTTAGGCACTATAGTATCAGAACAACACATTTTTTTAGAGGAGGGAGTGGGATATCCCTACACTTTGTTGTGTCTGAAATGTGTCTGCTTAATAGAGTTCTACAGTTTTTTAAACTTATATGTATATATTACGCTCCTCTACTTTCTGCTATATTCATATATAGTATGTTGTTTTGTAGAGCACTCTTCATTTCGAAACGGTGCATTTTTGTTGTGAATACTATTAGCATTTTGCAAAGCACGCTCGTTGAGCTTGTGCACTCTTTGTGTTCATAATCAGTGTACCATGTCCCGCATACCTGGCTCAGCCTATATATTGTGCCAGTTCTGCGGTACATTTCATTTAGAAACCTGAGCTGCACTGACGAGATCTAATAAGATCGAAACAGTACTGTCTCCAGTATATATATATATAATGTATATTTGAATGTAAATATATAATGTATATTTGAATGTAAATTTATTGTAGTCTTTGAAGTCCCGTGGCTATGTAAAAGAACAGTTTGCTTGGAGACATTACTATTGGTATCTGTCAAATGAAGGTATCCAGTACTTGAGAGACTTCTTGCACCTTCCACCAGAAATTGTGCCATCAACCCTCAAACGACAGGCAAGACCAGAGCAGTCAAGACCACGACCCAAAAGTATGTCAATTTCTGTTATACTGTAGATGAAAAATGATAATTTATTTTATGAGGGTGGTCCATCCAGCTGAAGCTGACCCTAACAAAATATATCATGACAAGACAACAATTAAATGGAATGGTTGAAACATGCATTGGTTTTATCTGATTTAAAATAGCAACAGTTGATTCGCAATTTTCATTGAGGACCTGCCCCGGCAACAGACAATGCTGCTAATTGCAAAATACGCTCTATGTGATTGGCAGCATTGCGTTAGCATGGGCAACCACATTGGATAACCGTTTGATCTCATAGCCAATGAGTCAATCCTTGTATTATTTTGTCCTTTTTGTTTTTAATTGTAGGTTTTGACAACCGTGGTCCAAGTTCAGCCGAAGCAGGCCAGAGAGATAGTTACCGAAGAGGACCAGGTGAGTGATTCTAAATATAGTAGCATTGCAATATACAGTAGACCCTTCATTTTAAGTACTGTACGAGACCAAAAGACCAGGCCTACCCTCACATCTAGCTAGGCCTAGCCTACTATAAAAGTATATGCAGGCTGTGTGATATTTTATAAAGAAAAAATCAATGCTCTTGTATTTTCTATCAATAAAAACAGTCCTGCTGTAGGGGGCACTGCACAGCCATGGCTTATGGTCTGCTGTTTATAAATTGCACCCTCAGTATAAGAAAATTAAATTACTAAAAATGATGATGTCATCGATCATTTTATGTGTATGTGTAGGGGGTTACCCCGGTGAACTGGTTCACACAATAGCCCCTGTATCAGGAGGATTACCACCTATCTGATAGGACAGTGATTAATTTACTATTGGTAATCCTTGGCCACATTGCCTAAAGACATAAAATAAATATGTGTATGTATAATCTATGGAACATTAAATCAGGGTACGTAAAACAAAGCTTCTACTGTACTTATTGTTGCTTGGAATACAAGAATATGACTTTCCAGACATAATTTTGCAAGAAAGGAAATAGTGGACATTTAGAAATATGTCAATTAATACAATAACTAATGTAACCTTTTTTACAGCTGGTGGCGGACCAGACAAGAAGGGTGAAGCCGGTGCCGGAGCCTCTCCTGCATTTGAATTTGTACGTAAATGTTTTTATTTATTGCTGTATACTAAAATTATTAGTAGTAGCCCCAGCCCCTTCTACATTTTGAAACATCCAAATTTAATTTTACAATTTTAAGACCCTGGTGTGTGTCTCTCCACTCCTCCATATTCAAACATTTTAAAATGTAATCTGAATTTGAAACTATGCCTTGGTTCTAAACCAACAATGTGCTAAGGAAGGATAATTTATAATTGTTTTCTCACTCTACAACTCTGTCGACAATATCTTGAATGTTTTTGCTTTTTTTATTTCAGAAAGGAGGATATGGGCGTGGTCGACCAACACAGCAGTAGAATTCATGGTAGCATCAATTCCAACATCTGTAAATTTTTATTAATTATGTGACAAAATAAAAATAAACAAAAGCTCAACATGTGAAAACGACTCTTTCTTCTTTATCTTGTTGATAATGAAACATTTTTATGTACCAAACCAATTACTTTTTTATTATGTCGATGGTTTAATCTTGTTTTATAAATGAAATTTATATATCATCTATTTCTCACATGCTGACATTGTTGCTTGTAACATTTTGAATCATATACAGTAATGTGTAAATCATGGATGTATATGATGAATCTCCTGCCAATTACTGTACATCGAATACATGATTTAAAAAAAAAAGAGAAAAACGATGTGGACGATCCCACTCCCATAATAGGGAGGGATAATATCAAAACCAATCATTTTTTTTTTCTCCCAGCGCTTTGGGACAATCTTTTGATAGTACCTGTATAAGCGCTATATAAATCGAACAACATTATGAACGAACGCAATATATATGACGTCCGTAAGCGAAAGACAGATCGTCTCGTTTTTTGACAATTAAGTTTTTTGGAAAGTGTTAATAAATGTGCACCCTACGATGAATGCATTATGCTACCTGTTGCTGTACGTCGCATGAATTATTTTCTTTTAAAAACTGACCCAACTGCGTCCGCGTTTAAATGTACAAAGGCATAATAACACAAAAGTATGATTTCCATTTTTTGAGCGAAAACTGCGGGAAAACGAAATTCGAATATTGTAATCGCACAGTCTAAAAGCCGTTTGGGCATTACGTTTTTAGATCTGTGCACAACTGCGACTATTAATCGCTGTACGCGATGCTATTATTAGAAGATATAAAAAGGTTTCTTTGCCGTTTGTGTTCACATTTCATAGTTATTTCTGGTGTTAAAGATTTTTCCAGGCTATTTCGAAATGAAATGAATGTCAAACGTTATTTCCGGAACTATTTCAATACTTGCTTATGTGTGCTCTTTTTCTATCATATTGTGCAACTTCATAGATACTGGTGTTTTCGTCAGATTAAAAAGTTTCACTTCCTTGACAGACTTAATTATGTTTGTTTATTATTTCTACAACAATTTGGTTTGGCTACGTGCTAACTGTAAACACAGCATTGTTCTTGGGCCTTTAATTTTCATTTCTTTCATTCGCTAATTACTCTCAATTACGTATGACCACAGTTATTTTATGGCATAATAGTTTCTTCAATCTTAATCCTTTAATGGATACAACACAACACGATCATCCTGTTATGACACCGTTTATGAATCCACATTTTAGTAACAATATATAGGCCTCTGTATGACACCACCACCAACAATTCAGGGTTCACATTTTAACGGGCAAAACATTTCTATTGATCATACATTCTAATAATTATCGATTTCTCCATTTGTTTCATAATTTTTTGGTATTTTTAGTGTGCTACACTATTTTGTTGGAAATAAGCATTTTCTTATCAGTGGGGGATTTTGTACACAAGTTGTAATGGGAAGCATTTTTAAAAAATTAGGAAAAATAAACGGTGTGGTATTTTAACAAATATTATCAAGTGACTAAATATATGTAATATAACTTGAATTTTACGTTTCTGGTGTTTTTTTTATTAACTTCATTTTTAATTTTTATTTTCATGCTATAGCAAAAAATATTCACTGTATACCCACCAATTTTTTTCACTTTCTAGGGAGTCACCGGATATGGTAATAAACCATTGGTTAAACTACCTAACTACTGAAAAAAATAGCACAATTTTGCCAAATTTTGCATTTGGCAACTTTAATGGAAATTCAAAAGTCACTTTTTTTGTCGTGATTTCTATTACACATCTCTTTTATGAACATTTAGCCAGATATTGTATTCAAAATTCATGCCTGTACCTGAGCTTTAACTTACGTCGTACGTTGGGTGTGCGCGAATATTTTTTGTGAACTGATTACATTATTGTATCTCGGTATTTCACCTAATAATTTGTCAAAATAACAAATTAAAATCTAGTTCATTTTGTATACATACACTTTACATACATTACTCGTTCTGAATGGTATTAAAAAATATTTTTTTAAATTCCGGATTTTTTCTAACTCCGCTCAGTATAGCTTACATAAGTAATAGATATGTTCACGCTCAGCGTGGTCCTCACTCTGTTGTTTCATAAAACGTGGCCAATTTACACAGACGAGCGATAACGTGGCCAAAATAATTGTAAAGGCCAATTTAAAAGTAATACAAATATAGAAGCTTATGTTATTTCTTATGACCATTACACAAAACGCGGGGCGGGCGGACGATTTCCGCTCAGGACAGATACAGATTCTACGTGTGGGACAAGCTATGCGGTTTTCCGGTTACTCTCGCTAAATTTACCTTTAAGCCATTTTAAAAGCGGATTTATCGGACGTTAAAAAGTTTTGTATTTGGATTTTTTTTGGAAAATTATTGTTCAGATTTGGTAAACAAGCGGTGTATGGGTGTAATCCATAATGACCTGAAGTAAGGCTAAATATAGCAACAACAAACGCAGTATTTCGCAAACTTCGGTAATTATAAAATATGGTGTTTGTAATCAAAGGGATTTTTTTTATTTAACTTGAATAGACAACGAGATAGCATTTTAAATGAATTGCTTTGTGTATTGTTAACCAGTCTTACAAAACGTGTCATAAAAAGGTAGGCCTAAGGGTAATTTCATTGTCGCCACTTTCAAATAATACCTTTTCTGTATATATTTAGTAGCCTATATGCCTATATATATTATATCTAACGGCAATTTACTGAACAATTTAAATGCTGTGAGTATCAGTGGCTGGATATCAATGGAGATACAAATAAACTAAGCAAAAAGCTCAATCAAAACGATAAAATAAAACATCCAGAAAAACACTATAGCCCTAATTCAGAGAAAGTAGAGTACTTGGATATGACGGCGAATATAACGCAGACAATTGCTATATATCCAGTAGATTTGAAATTTATTTTATTAACATAATATAATATACTTCCCGAAGTTTCTTTGGATGGATGATGATGGATGATTTATGAAACCAAACACAATAAACATTTAAGATTCGGGACTTTCCCCAATGACGCAATTCACACAGTATTGATAGCATAATAATATCCGTCTGTTTTGCTGTAATTCTTTAAGTCTGGTATTAAGTAATGTTAACAATCCCAGATGCTGTAATGTTACTATTTTTAATATGCCTAATTCTAGTTTAAATATTCACCGTATTGCAACTTGAACATTAGTATTATTATTAAACTACAAGAGAAAGTTAGTAAAGATAGTGCGGTTACTGCAGTCAAGGTTTTCCATTGTAAGTAATGTTTTCCATTGTAAATAATGTTTTTTAACTTGTTACATAATTACTACTGTAAATGTATAATGCAAAGGTATAACGATATTTTAAGACATGACCCAGAGCATGTCAAAGCCCGATAATCATCCTGTATTTTTCAACAGGGAGCCTATATGTAGTCCTACTCTCGTTATGATAGACAAACGAACTAATTTGGTATGATCAATTGCATTAAAAGGCCCGTCTGAAAATGAGGCGTCATAATTTGAAGTAAATTGTTTCTCGTTCTATTAAATTCTAGCTTAGAGTAAAACAAAATCAGAACAAAATTTTATATTTTTTATAGATTATGACGCCTTTAAAAATCGTTTACTTCTGTTTACTTGCAATCAGTATGGTCAACGGAGTGTGTAGTATGCCTACAGGTCACAATTCTGGATCGGACATCCTAAATATCATTGGACCAAGAAATAATTGTTCATCTGTGAGACTGTGCGATCTTCATCATTATGAACTAGCTTTAACAGCGACTGAAATCAACAGGTTTCCTAAAGAGCCGATTTCATGTTATTTAAATAAAAATCAACAAATTAGGTAAGATTATTATAATATTAGTAAAAGGTTTTGCCCTACTCTGACGTTTGTACTTTATACTGGCTTGCTAGTGATCATGATGTCGTGGGTTCGAGCCGGACCCGAGAATTTTTGCGCAAGTAGGTCTACTCTCAATGTACTTAGTAGTACAAATTAGAGACTGACGAAATGGTACTTCACAGTATCTACAAACAATTACAGTTATTATATTATAGAGATATTGATAATCATAATAATATTGATGATGATTGATAATGATATGCTTATTATACATGTTTCGATTAATGAGGAATATCTTCATAGAGATTGATTTTTAAAAATAAACTAAACTACCTCAATATTGTATCATATTTTTACAGATACTACATTTGTCGCAAGTGCTCTGTGTGTGAACCGTTATCTGCTGTTCTTCTTGAATGTGGAAGAAAACACGATACAATCTGCTCCAATCATTCAAAAGGTAATTTCAAAACATAATTTTGTACTAAATAATTCTTACCTTAGCATTAAAATTCTGAAGTTGCTTTGATAGACTCGAGTTCTGGTCGCTAGGGCGGCCGGATGTGATGGAGGAGAGGAAGCTTCTTTAGTGGAAAAAAAACCACTATAAATTCACTTTTAATTTATCGCATTTTAGAAAGCAGTGGGAGGGGAAGACGGTTCGTCGGCTACGAGCCTTCGTCATTCCCCTCAAATATTCATATTATGCACATATAACCTAATCAATGTTTAATACCATAGAATATATTGTTAATTAAAGATGTATTGTCCCCCAAAAACATGACAAATTAGGAATAATTAAATTTGAATAGGTTATTTTGTAAAAAAAGTTTTCACTTATAAAACGACAAAATAAATGGCAAAATTCAACCAAACAATTATTGGCTGGCCAATTTTAATGTTTTTTGCGTTAAATTATATAGATACATTTTTTGGTCAAAGTGAATAACTATTCAAATGGCATATTCAACAAAAATTGTTTAAAGAATTATTTTTTTCAGGTGGAACAATACATTATTAAATATTGTTTTTTTAACAGTTGAGTCAAGAGGCACCGTTGCATCTTCAATAAAAAGCTTGTCCACATTGACCATCGAAGAAACAATCCCTGTGGATGCAAATACAGAAAATAAAGATAGTAAACGGTCGCTATATATCATTGTTACTGTTGGTGTAGTCTTTCCAAATGTGATTCTTGTATATTTCTATATCACGCTAAGGAGATGGTTAGTTATACTTTCTTATTTTTACTTTTATGTTGAAACCTGACATGCGAACGAAAAACAATCACTTTAGTTATAAATCTAACGTAAGCCTATGTATACGCTATGCAATGGTGGTATAATGCCATACAGACTGGAAAATAATAATGGTATTAAGAAAATATTGTCCAAAACGAAAAGATTTGAACACGAAAACTTTAAAGAAAATATACTATTAACTGACCGTTCAATGATGCGTACTATATTGCACGCTATGTGAGCCACAATCGTCTAATCAAATCACAGGAATTGTTTAATTACATAAGTTATAAATTCACATTCTTTTGACAAAATAATAGCTTCTTTCAAACGCGTCATGGATAGGTCTATACTTGATAAATATTTTGTTTACAGTATTATGAATATTTAAAATAACTATGATGTAGGCCTACGCAGTAATTTTGAATATCAAATTATTCCTCTTTCAGGAAACGTCTTTTCAAAAGAATTTGTGCAACAGCAAAGCTTACAAATGAATCCACTGTCAGCGTAATTCCCGCATCGTCTGAAAGAACATCAGTGGGAGTAACCACAACTTGCAATGTGTCTTTAGGAGGCACAGCCACTACTCCGATGACTATGATAACAAGCACTAAGAAGACATCATACAATCCATTCTGGCTTGAAATGAAAGCAACCATTGGACCAGAAGGTGGTGTTGTCAGTGACCCTAGATCTGGCGTGAACCTGATTATTCCACCCGGTGCTATTCCAGAAACTCACCCCAAACAAGAGATTATCGTCCGAGTTGCACTTAAACCATCTAATTTTGGGCTTAACCAGCAAAAGGATTTAACTCTGCTAGGACCAGTGGTTGAGTGTTTGTCGCCTGGTTTAGCAGAATTCAACTCTAATGTCACTTTGGTGGTGCCACATCGTGCTAAACTCAACCCAGACTGGAAGTTCCAGGTTCTACATTCCGAAGACAAGTACTCGGATCCCGTTTCCAAGTTTCGATGGACAGTAACAAGTTCTAATCACGATGCGAAACATGGTGTGCACTTTGAGGTTGACGAAAATTTCTTTAGGATCAAAACAAGTCACTTTACAACATACACATGTGCTGGGAGCTGTTCTAGAAAGGCGCCCTTGAATTTGCAGGTTGTGGTGTATGGGGACTATGTTCATATTGACGGGAGGAAACAAACAGTCGATCTACGGTGTTACGTCTGTGATACAATAAAGGATTATTCTCATACATTTCGTGTTAACGAGCGCAATGGTCCTCTGTGTGTACCACGACCAATCAACCATTTCTTTGACAAAAAGACAAAGAAAATTGAATTGTTTTTTCCAGAAGATGATTTTGGAACAGACTTCCAGTGGACATCTGAGACGTTTAACGATTCTCTTCCGAATTCAAGGGTAATTATCAATATTGATCAGTCACCATTAACACCGTTATCAGAATAAACATCATCATGATAAACATCATCATGATACACATCAGCATGCTCAACACAAGCATGATAAAAACCATCATGATCAACACCATCATGATCAACACCAGCATTATCAACACAAGCATGATCAATACCAGCATGACCAACACTAGCATGATCAACACTAGCATGATCAACACCATCATGATCAACACCATCATGATAAACACCATCATGATCAACAACATCATGATGAACACTATTATGATGAACACCAGCATGATCAACACCAGTATGATCAACATCATCATGATTAACACCTTCGTCATTAACACCATCATGATCAACACCATCATGATCAACACATATTGAACTCATTTTGCTAAGTTTATTGATTACACATTTATAAGAAATATCTTTGAAGCACGTAGCCCGATGTTGTTCAGAGGCGATTCCACATTACGAGGCCTTCACACTGAAACCTAAAGACGAGGGAACACGGGTCGACAGTTTAGAGATGACATTGAAAATTGTTGCGAATGGTTTAACAGAAATCATTGGTCCAATAAGGATGATTACAATGGTACGTTATACGAATAATATTGTAGTTGTTTGAAATCTATAAACTACAGTATAAAATCTAATTCATGGCAGTGTTAAACTAATGATATATTAAGTTGTAAGTACTCATTGTTAAACTAATAACGCAAATAGACAAAACTGAATGTGGAACCTTATTGATCAAATTAATGAATTTTTTATTTAGGATACTGGACGATCTCAATCACCAGCTAACTATACAGGTAGGCCTATGTGACATTAATTTAAAATAAGAAAATGTCACAAAAAATGTGATGACATCAGACATGATGATATCATAACACTACCATATTTGGGCATATCAAAACCATATTTGGGTACATCACACTTTTGTTCAAACTAGTTTAATTTAATGTCGTATGCACAGCTAATCCTTATATTTAAAATTTACATAAATGTGAAATAGTTATCTTCCTGTATAATGACGTTACTGTTCTAAAATCATATACCATGTATTCCCGTAGTGCATCCCGTATTGCGGGGATACCTAGAATTTTAGAACGGCGTAACCTTTTATGAAATGTATGCATATTTACATAATTATGATGCGGCGTTGATACTTCGAGGTATTGCTTCCAACGCATCTCCCTTTTATGTCTACACAAAATAGCATAAAGTAAAACTTTGCATCATTACATTATTGTATATAATAATAAAAATAATGTTTTTTGTTTAAATATAGATATTGTGAGTAACGAAACATTAAGAGAAATTTCACGAGAGATTCCCAGAGATAAGTGGAAAGATGTCTACCGCACATTACATGACTTTGCGAAGTTTGAAGGAAGCGCGAACATTGATATTGAAAATATCGAGCACAACAATCAATCAGAAATGGGAGAAATGAAATACCAGGTATTGATGCTATGGCGTACTAAAGCGGGCAGACAAGCTACGAAGACTGCATTAACGCAAGCCCTCAGGAGCTGCCAACTTAACAGTATCGCAGACGATTGCATCAAATTAGAGAGCACAATATAATTACATTCCATATTGTAAGCCTAGTTTATCGTTTGTGTTTATATTGTAAAGCTTAGTTCCCACTAGCGACGCGTAAGAAAATGCCCTTCCAATAATGTTGTTATCCCCGCCTGCGTAAAATCAAACCTACGATGTATTGCGTCGTCGGTTCCCATTTGTGATATTACGCAATACAACACTTTCCGTCGACACGTCACTGCGTTGCGTTCTAGTGGGAACCACGTTTTAGTACAGACAGACATGAACAGAACAGAACACATCTTGTGAATTGTTGTGACGACGTTAGGTTAATCCAGTTACCCCAAATAGGGGTGTTTTACGTGCTGTATACGGGTCGTCCCTGCTTAAACATTACCAAGACCTTATATTGATCATTTTGAATTAAAAATACAAACAGTGACCAAGCTAAAATTTAATTCAATCCATGTAAGCCATTTTGTAAATGTTCTTCATTCCCTTGTTCCGTTTATTACATTGTCTCCCCTACCGATACATTGTTTTATTGCAATTAGTCTACGTTATTAAAACACTTATATATACCAATTGTTCTATTCAAATAATTCTTTCTAGGAAATGTTCTTAGACATCAGTGTGTACAGTAAAAGCTTTTAATCACATCATGATGTAGGCTCATTTATTTATTTTTGTTTTTTTCCATAAAACTTACAGATACCAAACAATTGGGCGGCATTGGTTGATTGATTCTCTATACAAAGATAATAATAACAATATTATTCAAGTAATTTTCTTTTGGATGATCCAAAGTCAAGCTTTCGCTGGTCAACGACGCAGTTAATCGTGAGTGAGTCTCTGTGACCATGAGGAACCTCCATGCTGTGACTTGGACTTGTTACCATTAGATCTCGTATTTGGTATAGCGCCATCTATGGAACGTTCAGGTTTACCCAAATGGGATTGTCGGGGCCTCCTCTTTAGTAAGTTGTATAATTTTGGGAGTTCCAAACCGCCGTCTTCTCTGTTCATAGTGTTAGTTAATTAAATAACACTATGAACAGAGACGACGGCGGAGTCTGTCCATGATAACATTACATTTTTTGAATGCATTCTTACCGTAATTGTTTACCCTATTTAAAAATAGAAGTTTTGCCTGTGACGTCATTTATAACAATTGCTTCTCCAGTGAAGTGAATTACGACATTGTCGGGGTTTTCCGTAAGATTTAAATAGATAGCAAAATGTTAGATAGCAAACAATTAGATAGCAAATAATCGGAGAGGGTAGGGAGGGATGGTGCTGAAAGCGAAGC
The DNA here is from genome assembly GCF_964355755.1 of Antedon mediterranea. Lineage (NCBI taxonomy): Eukaryota > Metazoa > Echinodermata > Crinoidea > Comatulida > Antedonidae > Antedon > Antedon mediterranea. Next base: position 21,036,853 of record NC_092676.1, read on the forward strand.
GAAAATCACTTGCCAGAGGGTCAGGTTGCCGCCAAGAGCGAGATTTACCGAAGCAACGGCGTTCTAGCGTAATTTGAGACCGTTTTAATATATTTTAGAGGCGAGTTTTTAAAGTGCAAAAAATACCTAAGAATATTAAAAGTTTGACTGACAGGTAAAAAAAGCTACGCCGATGAACGAATTACTAAAAATCGTAAAAAAATCCTCTTATTTTAGGGTAAAGTAGGCCTACGGATATTGCGCCTCTTTTCATCCATCAACGAATGTTCTCAGTTTAGAAAATTTGAGCGTATCTCAACATTGAATAATTGACAATAATTTTCAGTGACAAGTATTTTTATATAGGCAAAAAGTGTGCATCTTCGACTGGTAGTTGTTGATATCATTTAAGCCAACAAACGCGAAATTATTACTGGTCACTGATCCTACTTTTTAACTGAGAGGTATCAAGTGCATTTTGTTTAGTCCGTAGTAATTAGTACAGTCTTTTTGTTTATTTTTAATTCATTTATGTGTAAATTTACTTTGTATGGACCAGAGATTCCGAAATAAAAGATTGAATGAATAAAATAAATGAATAACCAAGAGGACGGCATTGTTCATTGTCCTCTTATTGATACCCAATATAATATGGTTTTACAGATTTTAACATAAAGATTCATCAATATAACTCTATATATCTTTATATTTTGCAAAGCACGCTCGTTGAGCTTGTGCACTTTTTGTGCTCATAATCAATGTACCATGTCCCGCATAACTGGCTCAGCCTATATATTGTGCCAGTTCTGCGGTACATATTATTTCGAAACCTGAACTGCACTGACGAGATCTAATAACATCGAAACAGTACTGTCTGCAGATTGGATATTACGCTCCTCTACTTTCTGCTATATATAGTATTTTGTTTTGTAGAGCACTCTTCAGTTCGAAACGGTGCATTTTTTGTGTGAATACTATTAGCATTTTGCAAAGCACGCTCGTTGAGCTTGTGCACTCTTTGTGTTCATAATCAGTGTACCATGTCCCGCATACCTGGCTCAGCCTATATATTGTGCCAGTTCTGCGGTACATTTCATTTCGAAACCTGAGCTGCACTGACGAGATCTAATAAGATCGGAACAGTACTGTCTGCAGATTGGATATATATATATATATCGAAACTTCACATAAACCATTTAAACGATTTGTTACGAAAATGACGTTCCAAAACACTATTTTACAATCCTACTTTTAAATTGTCCCGGCCCCCCGGCTGTCGTGTCTGTAGTGTCGTATTGAAAATTGCTTTGGGAATAATTAGAACCAAAATGCAAAATAAGAATTGTTATTATAATTATTTAGGAATTATAGCCATACTCACCTGTGGTGGCGCCAGGTTGGAATAGGTGAGGGAAGGGGGTTGTTGCTAGTACGTGAAGAAATTTTCGTAAATGGTTCACTACACGGGGTTTCGACGTGCGGAATGCATTTCATACACGTTTAAGATTTATTCATTGAAAATCAAGTTCTTTAATGAGGTAGAGTAACATATGTTAAAATCTGTAAAACCATATTATATTGGGTATCAATAAGAGGACAATGAACAATGCCGTCCTCTTGGTTATTCATTCATCATTCATTCAATCTTTTATTTCGGAATCTCTGGTCCATACAAAGTAAATTTACACATAAATGAATTAAAAATAAACAAAAAGACTGTACTAATTACTACTGGACTAAACACAATACACTTGGTACCTCTCAGTTAAAAAATGACCAGTTATAATTTCGCGTTTGTTGGCTTAAATGATATCAACAACTACCAGTCAGAGATGCACACTTTTTGCCTATTTAAAAATACTTTTATCACTGAAAATTATTGTCAATTATTCAATGTTGAGATACGCTCAAATTGTCTAAACTGAGAACATTCGTTGATGGATGAAAAGAGGCGCCATATCCGTAGTTCTATACTTTACCCTTTGATAGACTATGTAAGAGGAACGAAATAATCTAATTTTCATTAAAAATGTTTGGGTTTTATTTGTGGGAAATATTTGATTTGTTCAGCCAATCACTATGTTAAACAACCTCATTCATTCTAAACCGGGCGGTTTAGAATTAATGTTCTTTGCCTGTTGTGTTTTATATATATATATAATATATACATATATATAAATCCAAAGGCAAATTACTGAAAAAATGGCAATGCTGTGGATATCAGTGACTGGATCTCAATGGAGATACAAAAAAAAAGCGAAGAGCTAAATCAAAACGATAAAGTAAAAGTTAAAAACAGCCAGAAAAGTTAGCAGAGCTTTCGGGCAACACTAGCCCTCCATCAGTGCAAGTAAAGGAATTTGGATAACGTCATAGTATAAGAAATGGCAAGTGCTGCCTGGGTGGACAGGAATAAAAGAAATACAACAAAAGGAGACAGAATGGAGTCTGAATAAGAGTAGAAAACAAAGAAGGTAGTATATTATATATATAATTATTATACTGTTGGTTTTTCCATAAAACTTAAATAGATACCAAACGATTGGGCGGCATATATTGGTTGATTAATTCTCTTATACAAAGAAAATAATAACAATATTCATTCTTTTCTTGCGCCTAATTGGTTCTAAAAATTCCCGAAACTTTAATATTAGTCGACACTAGAAGCTTCACTGATGCAGCCGTGTACGGGACAAGCTGTAAAAGTAGGGATTGTAAGTAGTGTTTTGGAATGTAATTAGTGTTTTGGAATGTAATTTTCCTAACAAACAAATCGTTACAAATTAGGTAGTTTACTGGAAGTTTCGAATTACCGACTGCGATAAAGTACACTTTGAAATCCCGAAATTAAACCAGTGAAGAAATGTTGGACTTAACTATGGCAAACAGCATTTATTTGAAACTTCGAGTTTGCGACTTAAAGAAGGTTGTGCATACTAGAGTCTGTCCATGATAACATTACATTTTTTTAATGCATTCTTACCGTAATTGTTTACCCTATTTAAAAATAGAAAACTTGTCCTGTGACGTCATTTATAACATTACGACATTGTCGGGGTTTTCCGTAAGATCTAAATAGATATCAAAAAATTAGATAGCAAATAAGATAGGAATGCAAGGGCGATATTTACCGAAGCAACGGCGTTCTAGCGTAATTTGAGACCGTTTTAATATAATATTTTAGAGGCGAGTTTGTCATTTTTTAAGTGAAAAAAATACCTAAGATTTATCGTGACATTGTTATGTAATAAATATAAATATTGAAAGTTTGACTTGGTTTAGTGGCCAAGTATTATCAATAATTATTATTCTATAGAATGTTAAGATCAGGTAAAAAAAGCTAAGCCGATGAACGAATTACTAAAAATCGTAAAAAAATCCTCTTGTTTTTTCATTGCATTGCACATTGCATGAGGTTGTTTAACATAGTGATTGGCTGAACAAATCAAATATTTCCCACAAATAAAACCCAAACATTTTTAATGAAAATTAGATTATTTCGTTCCTCTTACATAGTCTATCAAAGGGTAAAGTATAGAACTACGGATATGGCGCCTCTTTTCATCCATCAACGAATGTTCTCAGTTTAGACAATTTGAGCGTATCTCAACATTGAATAATTGACAATAATTTTCAGTGATCAAAAGTATTTTTAAATAGGCAAAAAGTGTGCATCTCTGACTGGTAGTTGTTAATATCATTTAAGCCAACAAACGCGAAATTATAACTGGTCATTTTTTAACTGAGAGGTACCAAGTGTATTGTGTTTAGTCCAGTAGTAATTAGTACAGTCTTTTTGTTTATTTTTAATTCATTTATGTGTAAATTTACTTTGTATGGACCAGAGATTCCGAAATAAAAGATTGAATGAATGATGAATGAATAACCAAGAGGACGGCATTGTTCATTGTCCTCTTATTGATACCCAATATAATATGGTTTTACAGATTTTAACATATGTTACTCTACCCCATTAAAGAACTTGATTTTCAATGAATAAATCTTAAACGTGTGTGAAATGCATTCCGCACGTCGAAACCCCGTGTAGTGAACCATTTACGAAAATTTCTTCACGTACTAGCAACAACTCCCTTCCCTCACCTATTCCAACCTGGCGCCACCACAGGTGAGTATGGCTATAATTCCTAAATAATTATAATAACAATTCTTATTTTGCATTTTGGTTCTAATTATTCCCAAAGCAATTTTCAATACGACACTACAGACACGACAGCCGGGGGGCGATTTTTTTTTTCGTACATAAGTTGGGGACCCCCTCATGAAACGTCACAAAATAAACATGAATAATTCATCAGTTAAATTTTCTTGTTCCGTGTGCACCCAAGCGTATAGCAACAAGAAGTGATTACAGTAGTTTACACAAGTGCGGTACGATTCTAGGCCTATCTCCGCTGTGGTTGCCGCGTGCGATTTCATAATAGAATAGCGGCGTTTTGTGTGGATTGTCGAAATAATCAGCCTTTAGTTTATGGTGTGTTTAATATAATTTATTACTAAAGAATTACGTGTTAAAATTATAGTTTCTATTGATACTATTAGGCCTAATTACTATTCTCTAAACCCATGTCTATTCTAGTAGTAGCTGTGTTGGTGTGTGTGACGTGTGTGTTAGAGTCAGCAAAATTAAACAATAAACATTCAACAAAAATACATTTTTTATTCTCGTGGGTCTAACCTTCCCATCTCATGTGTTCATATACGCGCTGTTACCGTAGGCGTCCATCATAAATAAATTACAAATTTTGTAGATACTGATGTTCCTTTATTTATTCTCTGAACTATCTCTTGTATCTCTACAAATTACAGTATCATTAGCAACTTGAATAAACACCGTGAAAACTATAATAAAACAAAGATTAGCATTACAATGTAGGCCTAATCATATCATCATTGTACAGGCAGACAAGCACAGGTCTGACTCATGGGGCCGGGGAACATGGTACCCTAAGGCCTAGGGCTAGCTCTCAGCAATGAAGTAAAACTCAACTAATTAAAAATACAAGTCATAAGTTATAATTACAATCACATGAATAACCATGTGTAAATACCTTGTAGCCTATTTGGAGCCTATGGTAAAGATACTTTTAACAATGATTATCTCTAAACTTTATGTCATAAAATGTGTCTTATTCTCTCTTATCACTTTTTATCTATCTGAGCTCTAGAGGGCCTCCTGTAAGTAGGCTGCAGTTACACTCCCACCCAAATCATCTATGATTTAACCTAAACTTCCACCCGTGCCAGAATAAACACTAGCAATGCAAAACTGGAAGTACCTTAACAATATTTACCAAAACTATTGAAAGAATAAGTTAACAGTTTGTATTTTCTAAAATCAAGGTTAGTTTATGAATTGGCCTTTCCAAATATGTTGCGCGTTTCAACCGTTTTCCATCATTATCGATATTTGTGTCTGCAACAATTAACCTAACTTTTCTCACTAGTCCGTCCTCACTTGGCATTAATTCAGATATTCTGGCCAATTTCCAGTCTCCGCGTATCAAATGTTCTTCTTTTAGTAGTACTATGTCTCCTATCTCAAGGTTTCGGCGTACTTGGTTCCACTTAGCTCTCGATTGAAGGTTGGTCAAATATTCCTTTTTCCATCTTGACCAAAATTCATTGGCCAGAAACTGAACTCGACGCCATCTTCTTAATGCATATACGTCTTCCTTGACAAAGAACCCAGGCGGTGGAAAAACGATTTTCGATTTCATTGTGAGTAGCTGGTTTGGAGTTAAGGCTTCGGGTCCATGTGGATCATTTAGATTTTCGGTTGTTAGAGGTCTACTATTGACGATAGCCATCGTTTCGTACAGGAATGTACGGAGAGACGTGCTATCTAATCTTGACTTGTATTGATTAAGAATGGAATAGAGAACGTTACGGATTGTTCTTATTTGTCTTTCCCAAATGCCTCCCATATGACTGGCGGAAGGAACATTAGAAAAGAAGTTACAGTTTTGATCTGCTAGGAACTTTCGCACCTTATCTTCTTTAATCTCCTTAAAGGCCTTTGTGAGCTCATGTTGTGCTCCCATAAAGTTACTGCCTTGATCACAACGAAATTGACGAACATTGCCACGTATAGCAATGAAGCATCTAAGAGCGTTGATAAAGGCGTCTGTTGTCATGTCGTCGAGCATCTCTATATGAATGGCTCTTGATGCCATACATGTGAATAACAATCCATACCTTTTTAATTCTCTTCTTCCCTCCTTAACCAAAAATGGTCCAAAACAGTCAAACCCAGTATATGTAAACGGAGGGGTTGGTTCCAATCTTTCATTTGGTAAGTTTGCCATTTTTTGGTCTTGATTACGCCCACGTAATTTTCTGCATTGAACACACTTGTAGATATGGCTTGATACAGCTGAACTTATTCCAACTATCCAAAATCCATTGGATCTAACTGCATTGGTCGTAAAGCCTCTTCCTTGATGGGCTGTTTTCTCATGGTAGTGTTTAATTATTAAATGTGTTACATGGCTTCTTTTTGGCAATATTGCAGGATGTTTAACACCCATATCTAGAGAGGTGGCTCGTTTCAGGCGACCACCAACTCGCAGTAATCCGTCAACATCTACGTACGGGTCTAACTTCGCAAGATTGCCTGTGCACTTGGAAGATTGCTTGTAGAGTTGGTCGATGTCTTTTTTGAAGAACTTATGTTGGACCATTTTGATGATGGTCTTTTCAGCTTCGATTCTGTCTTCTACAGAGGTAATGGTATAATGATTTTTGGTTTTTCTTGTTTTGATGAATTTCTTAAGAGCGGCAACTCCTGTAACTGCTCTCTTATAATCGGAAAAACGTTCTACACGATTTAGCAAGCAATTTTCTTCAGTGGAATTTATCGCAAGCACGCTAGCTTGGTTTACTTCCGGATCGTTGGAAGATACGTCAAATTTTTGATTATTTTCCACTATATTTCCGCATTTCCAAAGGAGTTTTGGTCCTTGAAACCAGTTGGATGTCTGTAAGTCCTTTGCTCCAAGACCTCTTGAAGCATGGTCGGCTGGATTCTCATTCGTAGATATGTAGTTCCATTGTTCAGGATTTGTGGTATCTCTAATGCGTTGGACGCGATTAGCTACGTACACATGGAAACGTCTGGCTTCGTTTCTGACATAACCAAGTACTACCTTCGAGTCAGTCCAGAAGTAGTGTGCTGAATTTTTATATTCTAGTTCTTGATATAGAATGGTACTGACTTTCGTTGACAACACCGCGGCTTGTAGCTCTAATCTTGGAATACTAACAACCTTTTTGGGTGCCACTCGGGCCTTTGCCATTATCAGCGCACAGTGAATCTCAGAGAAGTCATTTTCAAGTCTTATATACGAGCACTGCCCATAACCAGAATTACTTGCGTCGGAAAAGTGATGAAATTCGACCTTTCTTTGTTGGAAATCTTTTGGTTTGAAGCACCTATTAATCGTAATGGTGGCAAGCTTTGGAAGGTCTAATCTCCATTTCTCCCATTTTGGACGAAGCTCCTCGGAAAGTTTTTCGTCCCAGTCTGTTCCCTCCTTGCACACTTCTTGCAGTATTTGCTTACCCTTGAGTGTAAATGGGGCAAGAAGTCCAAGTGGGTCGAAAATTGATGCTACAGTGGATAGAATTCCTCGGCGTGTCAATGGAGTGTCTTTCATGGTGATTCTAAATTGAAAGTTATCTGACTCGACGCACCATTGTATTCCAAGGGCCCTTTCAACTGGTAAGTCTTCGAATGATAGGTCTCGATCTACGGTTCCTTTAGCCTGTTCTGATTTTGGGATGGTAGACATAACGTCTCGTTGGTTGGAAATAAATTTATGTAGTCTAAGTGAGCCCTTTGCACACAGTTTTCTGGCATCTTCTATTAATTCAACTGCTTCAGGTACAGTTTCTACGCTCTTTAGACCATCGTCTACATAAAAGTTGTTCTTAATGAAGTTAACTGTCTCTGGTTTGTGTTGTTCGGCAAAGTGTTCCGCCATGTATTTTAGTCCGAAATTAGAGCAACCTGGTGAGGAAGCGGCTCCAAACAAGTGGACCTTCATTCTGTAATCTATGGGTTGCCTTTCGAGATTTCCATCTTCCCACCACAAGAAGCGTAGATAGTTTCTGTCATTCTGGTTAACATGAAACTGGTGAAACATCCTCTCTATATCACACATTATGGCTATGGGTTCTTGTCTAAATCTGCATAGTACACCTATGAGTGTGTTGTTTAGGTCTGGTCCAGTAAGAAGATGTTAATTCAAGGCTGTACCTTTGTAGTTAGCGGAGCAGTCAAAGACAACACGAATTTTGGTGGGTTTCTTAGGGTGGTAAATTCCGTGATGAGGTATGTACCATGCTGGCTCTTTTTGTATTTCATTTGCTGGTACTTTCTCGGCATCTCCATTTTGAAGTATTTCTGTCATAAATTTTTGATAATCTTCAAAGTACTTCTCATTCGTCAGGAAACGTCGTTTTAGGTGGTTCAATCGATGCAGTACACAAATTCTGTTATTCGGTAATACTGGCCTCTTTTTAAAGGGTAATGGCATTTCGATATGTCGGTCTTCATTGATATGGACTTCCTTTTTTAGAGTATCCATAAACTGCACGTCTTCTTGAGAGAGAACTGTGTCTCTTGTAACTTTCTCCGTGAAGTCGTACTCCAAGGCTCTTATTGCATCTAATGGAGTAACTATTTCTTTAACAGCTGTTTTTAAGACATAGTGAACTTCTTTGGTTGGTTCCGATTTCAAATTAGATTCGTACGTTAAGTGTAGATCGTTTGGAATTTCCTTCACCATTACTCTATGACTGTGACCGATTTTATCTTGAGGAACATAAGATGTCTCAGCTCCTCCTCCTACCACACTCCAACCCAATTGAGTTTTGATAGCGAATGGTTCATTTCCATTTCCTGAAATATGGTCTATGGGTGCCAGAGCCTGTGGAACGTTATACCCAATAAGCAACCCTATTTCACAGTTTTGTCTAGATGGTATCTGTTGACTTATCCTTTGTAGATGAGCATAACATCTCGTCTTTTCGGGTGTAGGAATATGTGATTGGTCAACTGGTATGTATTCTCTAGTATATGCCGTTGGTAGCTGAATTTTTGTTTCTTCAAAGAAACCTCTAATCATTAGGTTGTTATACTTCTTGCAAGATACGACTTCCCTTTTAGACGTCATCGTAGTCAATCTTAGTGTTGCTGGTTCGCAACTTGCACCAATTTGGTTTGCAGTATCTTCTAGCACAAAGGTTGTGTCGGATTGTGTGTCTAATAGGGCATATACAAGATGTTCCTTTTCAGGTTTATGTTCATTGGATATCCAGACGGGAACTATCATTGAAGACATTGTGTTGTTTGTGTTTCTGCGGACATTTTTGCAGTTTGAAGTCTTTACTGATTTTACCACTTCAGACTTAGCGTCACCATTCGGCCGAGTCTCGGCGTCAATCTCGTTAGCCTGATCTCTCTCCTTTACATTTGAAGTCTTTACTGATTGTACTACTTCAGACTTAGCGTCAACATTCGGCTGTGTCACGGCGTCAATCTCGTTAGCCGGATCTCTCTCCTTTACATGGAGACTTGTTGGATGTCTCCTTTGGCAAATTTTACAAATACTTTTCTGGTTACAGTTCCTTGACACATGGCCATGTTGTAAGCAGCTGAAACATAGACCATTTTGCTTGATGTATTGCTGTTTTTCGGTATCGGGTTTTCTGGCAAACGCTCTGCAGTCACTTAGGTGATGGTTATTCATTTTACACATGAAGCATGATGGCATTCCACTGATACTGGTGGCTAGCGTTTGAGATTGGTTTCGATATCTTGAACTTTTTTCTGTGAATTTTGTTTCATTTTCTGGTATTAAGGTAACAGGATCGCAAACAATTTCAGCTTCGGTCGTCAAAAATGTGGAAAAGTCATTGAATGTTGGATAACTACCCTTGATTTGCATAGCGCTCACTGCGTTTCTTCGCCATCTATTCACTAACCAATCTGGTAATTTTTGAAGAATTTTCCGGTTTTCTCTGCTGTCATTAAGAACTTCCAAGCCTTTCATTTCCTTCATTGCTATGTTGCATTGGTTCAGAAAGTCAGAGAGTCGCCTAAGGCCATTGTAATCTCTTGCTTGAATCCTTGGCCAGCTGTCTAATTTGTCTCTAAATGCTTCGGAAACTATAAATGGATTTCCATATCTTTTTTCTAAAACTGATTTAGCGTTTTCATAAGCATGTTCACCTTGTAGCAGAAAGTGTCCACTGACAACTTCCTTTGCTGGGCCTCCTATGTATCTCTTAAGGTAGTGAATTCTGTCTGCCTTAGAAATTCCTTTATTTTCGATTAAACATCTAAAGGATGCGTTCCAATCATAGTACTTAAGAGGATCGCCATCAAATATTGGTGGCTCTGGTGCTGGTATGCGGTTCATCCTGAAGGCTGAAGAAAAGGCTTCTGCTAAAGCGTTTAAGTCTGTGGTACTGCTAGATTGATTTTGAGGCATTGTCGATTGGGCTGTTGTTGCTTGTGTCTGTGTCATTAGAGGTTGAGGTTTGGTTAGGTTGCGAAACCTTAGTGCATGATCATTTGAGGTTTGGTGTGGGGTGGTCATAATTTCTCCATATCCGTTCTGAATTTCCTGTTGAATTGCATCAACTCGTGCATTCTCTACAGCTGCAGCTTGTTTAGCCTCTAAAACTTTGAACTCTGCTTCAGCTTTGGCATGTTCTGTTCTTTGCTGTGCTTCCCGCCTTATTTCTTCAAGCCTTGCTTCTGCTTTCTTAATTTCCATTTCAGCTTCCTTTGCTGTAAGGTCTGCTTTCTGTTTAGCCATTTTTTCAGCAAATTGAGCAGTTTTGTTGGCTGCAGCAGCATTCGCCACAGCTTGAGCTTTAATGCTAACAATAGATCGACATGAACTCCTTGATGCTGCAGATTTTGAGGCTTGACACTCCAGGGCTAATGCATGTGCCCTATCCATAGCGCTTGTTATACTAGCTTGGATGGAGTTGGTAATGGTGAGATATATGTTCTCATTCTCCAGGTGATCTTCGCGATGAATACCATCTCTATCTTGTGCATACAATTTATTCAATACGCACCAAGCATCACTATATTCCTTTAATGCAGCTTTAGCTTTGCATAATGCAGTTTGTATCTCAAATTCGTCGCTTGGAACATCTTCTAGTTCACTTGATGCTTCTTGAGCCTTTCTCTGAGTTTGAGTCAACAGTTTTACTTCAGTAGCAATGCTAATTGACAGGGCCTTAGCTGTAGGGCGTCTCTCACTCTGTTCTCTTAGATTCATTGAGTTTTCGTCAGCTAAGTTTTCACTGTTACCGTAGGCGTCCATCATAAATAAATTACAAATTTTGTAGATACTGATGTTCCTTTATTTATTCTCTGAACTATCTCTTGTATCTCTACAAATTACAGTATCATTAGCAACTTGAATAAACACCGTGAAAACTATAATAAAACAAAGATTAGCATTACAATGTAGGCCTAATCATATCATCATTGTACAGGCAGACAAGCACAGGTCTGACTCATGGGGCCGGGGAACATGGTACCCTAAGGCCTAGGGCTAGCTCTCAGCAATGAAGTAAAACTCAACTAATTAAAAATACAAGTCATAAGTTATAATTACAATCACATGAATAACCATGTGTAAATACCTTGTAGCCTATTTGGAGCCTATGGTAAAGATACTTTTAACAATGATTATCTCTAAACTTTATGTCATAAAATGTGTCTTATTCTCTCTTATCACTTTTTATCTATCTGAGCTCTAGAGGGCCTCCTGTAAGTAGGCTGCAGTTACACGCGCAGTTCCTTTGATTACATGCATATTGTTTGATAATAAAATAGCAGAATTAAAAAAATACAGTACACAAATTATACACATTCTTTATTCTTGTGGGTCTAAGCTTTCTTTGGGCTATGTCCAATGAATTACTACTTAGTGTAATGTCTTGCCTAGCTGTCGATTAGCCTCGACTCGACACATTTTGCATAGTGGTGTGCGTGTGTGTGTGAAGAAGAGTGCGCGAAGGCAGTCACGTGAATTGACTTAGAATCCTAGGCCTACTGTAAAAAGTATCGTATCGCAGTTGTGTAATCACTTCTTGTTGCTATACGCTTGGGTGCACACGGAACAAGAACATTTAACTGATGAATTATTCATGTTTATTTTGTGACGTTTCATGAGGGGGTCCCCAACTTATGTACGAAAAAAAAAATCGCCCCCCGGCTGTCGTGTCTGTAGTGTCGTATTGAAAATTGCTTTGGGAATAATTAGAACCAAAATGCAAAATAAGAATTGTTATTATAATTATTTAGGAATTATATCCATACTCACCTGTGGTGGCGCCAGGTTGGAATAGGTGAGGGAAGGGGGTTGTTGCTAGTACGTGAAGAAATTTTCGTAAATGGTTCACTACACGGGGTTTCGACGTGCGGAATGCATTTCACACACGTTTAAGATTTATTCATTGAAAATCAAGTTCTTTAATGGGGTAGAGTAACATATGTTAAAATCTGTAAAACCATATTATATTGGGTATCAATAAGAGGACAATGAACAATGCCGTCCTCTTGGTTATTCATTCATCATTCATTCAATCTTTTATTTCGGAATCTCTGGTCCATACAAAGTAAATTTAAAAGTAGGATTGTAAAATAGTGTTTTGGAACGTCATTTTCGTAACAAATCGTTTAAATGGTTTATGTGAAGTTTCGAGTGTTACGGTTATTAATACTGACTGAGAAAAAGTACACAATGTAAGGTATTGGAACCCCGGAATTAGGCCTGTAAGGAAGGTAGGATGGTTTATGAGTTCCACCGAGTGGCGCCAAATATATTTTCTTATTTTTTAGACGTTTGTTTGATCTCCGAGTTTGCCACTTTTGGAGAAGTATGTGTATGTCCATCACATGACGTCTGTTATTTTTACATTATTATTAGTTGTTTTCCGCTTGTATAAATACAAATATACACTTTTTTCTGTGATCTCATTTATAATAACACCTTCCAAATAGTGTATAAGTGAATTACAACATTACTGTTCATGTTTTTATACACCGTATAAAAGTTTTAAGCATTGCCATTTTTTTTACTGTGACAATGTGCGCTTCACATTTTATTTTTAGATTATGATGTCTTTCAAAATCAGTTGCGTCTGTTTACTTGTAATCTGTATGGGAAATAGATGCATGTCTAAACGTTACGACATCTCTAACTTAAGAGAAACATGTTCAACGACAAGCCAATGCGGTCCTCATCAATATGAACTAGGCTTAACAGAGACTGAAATCAACAAGTTTGCGCCGAAAGAGGCCAAGACATTTCCATGTCATTTAAATCGGAATCAACAAATCAGGTAATTTAGAAGAATTATCAAATTTATTTTATTGTATTGATGATTTTGTTATATTGTATTTATTCGTTTGCATAGCACCTCGCCACGAACAGAGCGAGAGAACAGCTGATATACTACTTGATAAAAAGAAAATGCATACGTTTAAATAGAGGCACCAACAACAGGAAGCATGTCCCAGATGCATGAGGAAAAGGCCACCAACTTTCCTTTACATAATAGTTTTGTTACAAAGAATAACAGTAGATAATATAATATTAATATACATAAAATGTATAATTTTAAGAAAAAAAAATGTTGAGTATATACTGTAATATATAAATTACCTCTAATGATTAAACCATTAGTTACGGCATTTTAGTTTACACCATGCTGCATCACATTTCATTTAAATATTTTTTTCTTTATTTGTTTTAATCCAACAATACAAATTTCATAATAACATTTTCATAAATTACTACCGGTAATGGCAAGAAAAGGAGGAGGAATTTAAGGATTTTAATCTCTTCCCCCCGCCCCACTTTTTTTAATCGAGAGTAATTGTTTAATGACATGGAATGGAACACCTACTCTGAAAAACATAAATACTTCAATTAATATGCGAGTTTATTTTATCGTTTATTGCAGATACTATATTTGTCACCCGTGTTCTGTATGTGAACCACCATTTACAGTTCTTCTTGAATGTGGAAGAAAACACGACACAGTATGCTACCCCAATCATTCAAAAGGTTATTAATTTTACCATTTGTTCTAATTTGATGCAAACACTCAACATATATATTCAACAAAAAATATGATAATAAATAGGACATAACCCAAGTAATTTTACCAATGAGAAGCGTGATAGCTCTTTTGCGTTCATTTTCATGAGAACTTGGTTAAAACGTGGTTCCCACTAGGACGCAACGCAGCGACGTATCGACGCAAAGTGTTGTATTGCGTAATCACAAGTGGGAACCGACGACGCAATAGTGCTGCAAACATCGCAGGTTTGATTTCACGCAGGCAGGGGCATCCAAACACAATTATTGGAAGGGAATTTTTTTATTTTGCGTAGATTGCGTTACGTTGCGTCGCTAGTGGGAACCAAGCTTAAGAAAAGCCCAGCCAAGAGAAGTATGCAAACGAATTAAATTGTTACGATGATCCGCCCTGATAATGATATGAGCAGCTCTGTTCTGCATCTTTTGAAGCTGATCGGACAGACCCTTACCACAATTTCGCAAACTAAATCACAATAATTAACGATTTGTAAAGTAAATTGAGTTTGGTTGTCAATCTTAATCAATCTCCATCTACCGCATTGTTTACCAAAATAAGTTTTTCTTTTTAACAGTTCAGCCGAGCTACATACCTAACCCTTCAACAAACGTGTCCCCAAAAACCATATTATATAGACAGCGTTTGCAAATAACTGCAGCCATGGATATACCGATCAATGAAGATAGTGAAAGTAATAATAGAATAAAATGGCGGTTGTGGATGATTATTACTCTTGGTATAATTATTTGCGTTAATGTGGCGTTGGTTATCATAGTGAGGAAACGGTAAGTGTATGACATTTAAAAAAAAAAAAAATTAATCCTTAAATGTATTATTCTTTAAGCGTGGTTCCCACTAGCGACGCAACGCAAGGACGTAACGCAACGTAAGTGAATTGACCAATCACAAGCGATGGCTTATTCGCATGTGATGTGTCTATAACTTCGCTTGTCATTGGTTAAAATGCTTGTTTGTTTGTTTGTTTTTATTTTTTGCTCATATAAAAATCAACAGTGGTACAGAAAATATATATACATCAAAAGTCGCAGACTTAACAAACAACAAAATCAGAACAAAGACAACAACAAAAAACGAGTAGGAGCAAAAGATAACCCTCTAAACCCGGAGGTTTGCGTTGCGTTTCGTCCTTACGTTACGTTCTAGTGGGAACCAAGCTTTAAAGCGTGGTTTCCACTAGAACGCAACGCAGCGATGTATCGACGCAAAGTGCTGTATTGCGTAATCACAAGTGGGAACCGAGACGCAATATAGTGCTGAAAACATCGCAGGTTTGATTTCACGCAGGCGGGGGCAAACACAATGATTTTTACGTTGCATAGATTGCGTTACGTTGCGTCTCTAGTGAGAACCAAGCTTAATGAACGGTGTTTTTAAACGCTGTTCATTAACAGATAATCAACACGTAAACAAGGACACTCAATAGCTGCTGTAACTGAAAAAATACCTGCGAAAGTGCACACAACCATTAATTTGAATACACTATATTATTACATTTCAGGAGTAGACGTCCTTCCAAAAGAACTTTCAGAAATGAATCAACGGTCAACGTAATTCCCGCATCATCTGAACAAACAGCCATAGGAGTAGACATACTCACAAACTGTAATATATCTTTAAGCACAACCACTCCGATGACTATGATAACAAGCACTAAACAGACATCATACGACCCATTCTGGCTGGAAATTAAAGCAACCATTGGACCAGAAGGCGGTGTTTTATGTGACTCCAGATCTAGTGTAAGCTTAATTGTACCACCCGGGTCTATTCCAGAAACTCACCCCAAACAAGAGATTATCGTCCGAGTTGCACTTAAACCATCTAATTTTGGGCTTAACCAGCAAAAGTATTTAACTCTGCTAGGACCAGTGGTTGAATGTTTGTCGCCTGGTTTAGCAGAATTCAACTCGAATGTCACTTTGGTGGTGCCACATCGTGCTAAACTCAACCCCGACTGGAAGTTCCAGGTTCTACATTCCGAAGACAAGTACTCGGATCCCGTTTCTAAATTTCGATGGACAGTAACAAGTTCTAATCAAGATGCGAAACATGGTCTGCACTTTGAGGTTGACGAACATTTCTTTAGGATCAAAACAAGTCACTTTACAACATACACATGTGCTGGGAGCTGTTCTAGAAAGGCGCCCTTGAATCTGCAGGTTGTGGTGTATGGGGACTATGTTCATATAGACGGGAGGAAACAAACAGTCGATCTACGATGTTACGTCTGTGATACAATAAAGGATTATTCTCATACATTTCGTGTTAACGAGCGCAATGGTCCTTTGTGTGTACCACGACCAATCAACCATTTCTTCGACAAAAAGACAAAGAAAATTGAATTGTTTTTTCCAGAAGATGATTTTGGAAGAGACTTTCCGTGGACATCTGAGACGTTTAACGATTCTCTTCCGAATTCAAGGGTAATTATCAATATTGATCAGTCACCATTAAAACCGTTATCAGCAACATCAGAATAAACATCATCGTGATCAACATCATCATGATCAACACAAGCATGCTCAACACCTGCAGCATGATCAACACCAGCATGATCAATGCAAGCATGATCAATACCAGCATGATCAACACCAACATGATCAACACCATCTTGATAAAAACCATCATGATCAACACCATCACGATAAACACCAGCATGATGAACACCATCATGATGAACACCATCATGATAAACACCATCATGATCAACGCCATGCATGCTCAACACCATCATGCTCAACACCATCATGCCCAATACCATCATGCTCAACACCATCATGATCAACAACACCATCGTGATCAACACATATTGAACTCATTTTACTAAGTTTATTGATTACATATTTACAGGAAATATCTTTGAAGCACGTAGCCCGATGTTGTTCAGAGGCGATTCCACATTACGAGGCCTTCACGCTGAAACCTAAAGACGAGGAAACACAGGTCGACAGTTTAGAGATGACATTGAAAATTTTTGCGAATGGTTTAACAGAAATCATTGGTCCAATAAGGATGATTACAATGGTACGTTCAATATTATACCTCTATTATTGTAGTTGTTTAAAATTAATCAAAAAACTGTTTACGAATTCCTGACAGTGTTAAACTAATGATATACTAAATTTGTTGTACTTATCGTTTGTTAAAGTATAAAGGCAAATAGACAAAACTGAATGGGAACCTTTAATTGACTAAACTAATACATTTTTTATTTAGGATACCGGACGATTTCAACCACCAGCTCACTATACAGGTATTTGACATTAATTTAAAATGAGAAAATATTTGCTTTTTCAAACTGCGCTTGACTGTCAACACATTAAGCTTTGTCTACACTATCAAACTTTATGTGATGTGTCCATATATAGACATGATGATGTCATAACACTCCCATATTGCGGAGGTACCTAGAATTTTAGAAGAGCGTAACCTTTCATGGTATCTATGCATATTTACTAATTATGATGCGGCGTTGATGTTTTGAGCGCGTCTACACAAACTAGCATAAAGTAAAACTTTGCATCATTAACCTATTGTATATAATGATAAAAATAATGTTTTTTGTTTAAATGTAGATATTGTGAGTAACGAAACATTAAGAGAAGTTTCACGACAGATTCCCAGAGATAAGTGGAAAGATGTCTATCGCACATTGCATGATTTTGCGAAGTTTGAGGGAAGCGCGAACATTGATATTGAAAATATCGAGCACAACAATCAATCAGAAATGGGAGAAATGAAATACCAGGTATTGATGCTATGGCGTACTAAAGCGGGCAGACAAGCTACGAAGACTGCATTAACGCAAGCCCTCAGGAGCTGCCAACTTAACAGTATCGCAGACGATTGCATCAAATTAGAGAGCACAATATAATTACATTCCATATTTCAGCTTGGTATAATTTGACGACGTGTCTAATAGGCTACAAACAGGAAGTCCATGAACAGGGAACCCACAATCCTCAAATCAAATGGCAAGATTCTACTTAAGTGTGTTATAACTTTATCATTATGTAGTCCACCCTTCACAACCCAAACGACATGTCACAATATTGTACACTTTAACACATTATTATTTTTGTATTGTATATTACCTGTATGATAGATAAAACTAAGACTGAAAGGATCCTATCATTGGTCGTCCAGTGCCCACTTTGAAACAAGAAAGTGCATAAAGCCAATCATCTGAGGCAGATACTAGATGCAGTCTTTCAAGAACATGTCATTTTTTAATAGTCGAGAAAGATTATTTAGGGGGTTAGGTTTAGTATATTTAGGAAGTAGATCAGCTATCTTGCAATTCTTTATAATAACAAATATTATTATCATGATTTCTGTCTCAATTGCATAGAAAAAAAAAATAATACTCCCTTGTCCCATCCAACTCTACTAACCGGACCAACGTTGCTTATTCGGTGATCTGACGTGAACCAGTGTTTCAACGTGGTAAATGTTTAAACCTGTTATGTATAGCAGCCTGGTAATGATGTGTATTAACATTTTATAAATATTAACGCTAAATTATAAACAATTCTCGACATTTTGCTCAGATATATACGTACCCATACCAAAACAATATCCATTTCAAATAAAAGTGACATATTTCAAATGTGACCTGCTCTGGCAAAGTGAAACATAAGTCGAAAATTAAAATGTTTCAGATTTGTATTCTATCTGGTAGGAAATGTAATATCCTTTACAATTATACGAAACTTAATATTTAACAATATATAATATATAAGGGGATCTTGAGATATTGTACATTATGTCGAAGCATGTATAAAGAAATACAAATAACTATAATAACAATAATCGTTATTTTTATAACCTACGGTTATAAAATTAACTATTACATTTTATATACAAATAACAGTTTTGAGAAAATCATGATTGCATGTAAATTAATGTTGGTTAATCTAATTGTGTATACTTTATAAGTATCACACATTCACAAAATATGATACAACGAAATGTTTTTTTTTTTGGGTGGATATTGATTACCTTACTGTGCTATGCTATGTTAAGTACATACTTATGTTTCTTTTAAGCACTTACTTAAAATGGTAAAAAAAGGGGTAAATTAATATTTTTTACACTGAAAAATTGTATTATTCTTTAAAATAACTTAGGCCTAAACTAATGTATACATTAAATTAAGTTATATAACATTACATACCATTTCTTGAACTACTGGATTTAAGTACATTCTTAAAAGTGTACTAAAACAATTTAAGATAGCCTTTGTGTACGGTTTATTAACCGGTCAATTGAATTATGTCGAAGCTCAATGTGTGATCTTAATTTCATTTAATCCATGTCTTGTTTTTATACTATATTTTGATAATTAAATTTTAATGAATATTATAATTATTAAGCGTTTCAGTGTACTGGTATTAAACGGCCCGGTTTTGGCCATGAAATAGGCATACTAATAAAAAAATAACGGATATTATGAACTCAAAGGTCCTTAACCTAATAAACGGCTTGTTAAACCTATAAAACATGGTAAAGATCAGAGACTTTAATAAACATTTTATCTGCACTCTGGCGGCCCACTGTTCAATTTTACTTTAGGCTGTATTTGTTTATTTTTTTCTCCTTTTTAAACATGTTTATTGAAAATTTCTCTGCTCATGTATTCTGGTAAATGTTGCAGTTTAGCATAATTAATAATGCCAACAATTAATAGAAACTGTGTCGGACGACGGGGGGGGGGGGGGGGGGGGGCGGGGGGGGGGGGGGCTGCCAGAGAGAGAGAGACCTGGGAAACTTATTGAATACTGCGCATGTGCCGTACGATATTGCCTCATTTAACAACAGCCCAGATTCTGCAGGCAGAGAGGCGGTCTAGCTTGTACCAAAAGAACTTGTGTTATAAGTTCTTTGCTTGTACGTGATCTTGACTGGTCGTTGTCTCGGAAACTGGGCTAGATTTTAAGGATGGCAAGTGCACGGTAATGTTTTGTTTATTTAATAATGAACGGTATGACTATGATGGATGTCCCTACTACTACTAGCCTAGAGGCTAGACTAGGCCTAAAGTAATACTATTTATTAGAAGTAGGGCCTACTAACTACTCTAGCTAGCTAGGCCAGGCCTACTAGGCCTAGCTAATAATATTAATGATAATAAGTAGGCCTAGCTAGGCCCCTAGGCCTAGGTCGATTTACCGCCTAGGCCTACTACCTATGCCCTACCTAGGCAAGTAGTAGAATCTGTCTACAAATAGAGGTAGGCCTAGCGAAGTCTACTAGGGCTAGGCCTAGAAACTAGCTCTTCCTTCCTAGCTAAGCTTAACTAGAAGCCAGCTATCCTAGCTATAGGCTAGTATTACTAGAAGAAGCCAGTTTTCAACCGTATGTAATTCCCGGTATTAACTATTAATGGTATTTTCAAATTCAAGAGACAATATTAATTATTATTATATTAATTTCAGAAAATAGAATTCGTCCTATTTATTTATGCAGTACCAAATAAAAATGAAGGCAATTTGTAAGAAATTAGTAGCATATACCACTTTTCATTTTATGCCTAACGTCCAGAGTTGTTCAAGAATTATAATTAGGTATGTAAAAACTGCATTTCAAACTTTAAAAAAGACCTTATTTCCTGATTTCACATCCTTTTTACTATAAATATAATATATATAGTATAGATTTGTCAGCTAAAGTCACTAGATAGTAGTAGTGGGTGTTTTGGGAAGTACTGTTTGCAGTTTTCCTGGATTTGAGTAACGTTGTTTATTTTTTATAACTTACAACTTCATTATTATTATATTATTTACAGGGATTACCACATCGTTCCTGTAGAGGAAGCTAGATCTTTCATACAAAGATGTATGGTGGCAACAGGGACGAGGGAGTCACATGCTAACGATTTAGCAGAGGTTTTAGTAACAGCTGATCACCGTGGTCATTATAGTCATGGAATGAATAGGCTTGGTATGTGAAATTAAAATTAGGTGAAGTGATTTGCCTAACGGTGGGACCCCTTGTTCGATAATAATTAAGCTGCTTTATGATGATGTCAGGACAGTGGAACTGCTTGCTAAAACACAAACTGCATTTTTCTGGCCAATAGTGTATTGTCCGTAACCATCAATACACATACCTAATTATGTGGTACAGTAAATCAAATGCAATTACTTATTATTACAGTAATAATTGTATTAATTTTGTACATTGCTATGTTTGGCTAATCTTCCCTTACATCGCTCTGGTCCTCACATCAGTCATGTGCCACCTTAGCCTCGGGGAATGTCTTTATCTGCTAGAATTGCCCCAAACACATGTAAACTATCTAGCCAGTTCTACTTCAACTTCAAAACCCTGCATACAAGTCTTGTCTACCATCAATTGAAATCTTACCAGGTCAAGGTTTACAACAAAACCTTTACTTTTGTATAAAATTGTCCTTTATTTAAATCACAATATATTTATCTTAAGAGAGATAAAAGAAATATTTGAAATTGAATATGATTCAATTGAGCAGTTGGCTGACAATAGTATATGCTGTGATTTTTTTTCCATTTTATTGTATCAAGCTGAATATCATTTTTTAATGATTTTTGATTTAATTTATTTTATTATTATTTGTATTTTCAATCAGATATGTATGTCAATGATATAAAAAATGGAATCACAGTCAGCGATAAGGATCCAGTTATCTTAAAGGAAACGGCAGCAACAGCCTGGGTTGAGGGAAACAACGTCTTGGGACCGGTCGTTGGTAAATTCTGTACAGATATTGCAATCAAGAAGGCAAAGGAGGCTGGTATTGGATGGGTAGTGGCCAAAGGTTTGCACTGCTTTGTGCTGTAAATATATGCTGGGATGTAAGGCAGTTCATAATAACATACCACTGTACAGTAATACTGTATTTACTTAATACAGTGGCAGATCCAAGACTTTTAAATAGTTTAAGTAGGGGTGTCTGTGTCTAGAAATTGTAAAATTAAGTGCATTTTGGATCCACCCATGACCTATTGTACCCAATACCAACTTAGCTAAAATATCGGGTTGATTTTGTTGTACAGTAAGTATCAACACATCCTTGTAGTGTTCTCCCAATATTAGAAATCAAGTCTGGCAAATTGTCTATCAAACTTACAAAATATAGCCTTTGATTTGGTCTATGTGTATAATGGCTAGGCCTAACCTACAACTACTTGATAAGTATTAGGTTATGTATAATTTTCTTCTTATACTTTTTTATTACCGATTAGAGCCAATTTAGTCCGGCAAATCTTACTGGCAAAACCTGCTTTGGTAGACTACCCTTATCTCTTTTTGAACAGTGAGTTTTGTGTACCAATTTGTATTTTCTGCCAAAGTAATAAAATAATCACTGTCGGGCCTGACGCTTTTTTTTACTATTGACATTTAATGTAAAAACTACAATTTAAGTATATACACTGGGTACACTTCATCTTTTAGGTAGTAACCACTACAGTATAGCAGGTTGGTATGCATTAAAGGCTATGCAAGAAGGTTTAATCGGAATGTCTTTTACAAACACGTCACCGCTAGTAACTCCAACCCGTGCACAAAAGGTAAGGGCAGATATTGTAGTTAATACTTATTCAGGCAGCTGGAAATCCAACATTAATATGCAGTAGGTTTACCACCAGATTATGATTAATTTTACACAGAATTATAAAATGTGGATATAAGCCAACACACTGCATATTTGTTCTCAGCCAAAATCAATTAAAAACAAATACTATTTCAACCATCAACCAAGAGGGTAACCCTTACAGTTTGGGCCAGTGGCTTAACTGATATTCAGCGGCCCTCTTTATTAAAATTAAAATACATTACAAACAATAATATTAACAATAATAATTAACAAGCAATCATCAAAACTCATATATATATATATATATAAAATATAACATTAAATTAGGAAAATCAGTATCAATATTATATAATATAAAATCAAATAATGTAGTAACAAATAAATCAATAGGTCAAAAGTTTAAAATATACCTTTTCAACTTAAGTATATTTTCAATTTTGCCTCAGTGGATTCTTATTCTAACAGTTTCATTTCATTATTTTTTTGGTCTATTTAAGTATATACAAAACAAAAAAAACTGATATAATACTGCACATACTTTTACAATACCAATGCAATTTATTATTTAATTTTTATCAAGTTATCAAAATAGAATAAAGTCATTGAGATTTTATTAT
Source organism: Antedon mediterranea (assembly GCF_964355755.1). Classification (NCBI taxonomy): domain Eukaryota; kingdom Metazoa; phylum Echinodermata; class Crinoidea; order Comatulida; family Antedonidae; genus Antedon; species Antedon mediterranea. Next base: position 21,060,205 of record NC_092676.1, read on the forward strand.
ATTATTGCTTATAATTACATATTGCCTAATTAATTTAATTTTGAGTACACATAATATTTTCAAATTGCTGTCTTTGTAATAATTTCAACTTGATGAAATGATATAAAATCTTAAATAATATATTCAGCCGTCACTTGGAACAAATCCTATAGCGTGTGGAGCACCAGCGAAAGATGATGATGGCTTTGTTTTGGACATGGCAACTTCAGCAGTGGCTTTAGGAAAGGTACAGTAGTGAATTTATATATTTTAAATTAAACGTACTAATCTGCCCGCATTACTTTTTGCCAGTGTTTTAAGGCAGAAATTATTTTCAATGAAAAGAATTTTAAAGATAGCTGACATATTTTGTAACTGAACCTAACCCTGAAAAATATTCTCTAGCAGATATTAAAAAAACAAAGAAACCAATGGCACTGAACTCAGAGCTTGAAATCCAGCCTAACCATTCACTGGCTTCAGATATCTTAGTTTTCTAGACACCCTCTCAGAAAGGCTATTGTTATAGTTTCATTTATGTCCATGCTTATATAGCGCCCTCTATAAGGATATATGTCACAACTATGCTCATAACTATACTTTTTTTTACCATTATTTCTTAATAGATTGAGTTGAATGATCGTAAAGGCATCCCAATTCCAGATGGATGGGGCTCTGATGCCAGTGGAAAGGTACAGTAATTTTCCCTATAATCCATAATATTTAAACAAAAATTAATAAAAATTCTCCATTTCAATTATTCAAATTAATTTTTTTGAACTTTAAAAACTTGATTTACTCACAATGAAAATAGTGTCATAGCATTGTATACTATAAAAAAAAACACATTAATGTATTTACTGTACTAAGATCTTATTTTAATATTTTATATAATATTTTTTAGGTATCTAATGATTCCAAAGCAGTTTTGAGTGGAGGAGGTTTAATGCCGCTAGGAGGTACAGAGATGTGCAGTGGTTATAAGGTACAAGTACTTCAAATTGACCCTAATTTATGTAAATTTTAGCTATTTTATCTTTATGGAAAAACGTATATATTAATTAAATAATAATACCAATCACTTTTCACAAAATTAGTATTTCTATTACAAATAGTTACCTCTTCATCAAATTAAATTGATTGATATTGTAATTTGAGCCATTTTGCTTGAAGGAAAGTGGTATATAATTATACATAAGAAAATGCTATTTCTATTACAAATAGTTACCCATTATACGAGGTCATTGATAACCCTATCCTATCTAATATTACAAACAATTTTAGCACTAATTTTTTTCTTAAAGGGCTTGTATAATTGTTTAAAAAAATAGAAATGTAAACCATTTTGGTTGGAATAAGTTCCTCTAGATGCTATAATGTTTAAGCATATCAGTGGACTGTGTCTTGAATTTGCTAATCTTTTCCATTTACACATTATTTCCTAGGGTTATGGATTGGGAATGATGGTGGAACTATTTTGTGGCATTCTTGGCGGAGCAAACTATGGTCCAAACATTAGGAAATGGAAATCGTCTAGTGAAGTGGCAAATCTGGCAAGTTTTATAATGCTTTTGTTTTAGGTGACCCACTTAATTTAATGCTTTAGTTAATAATTACACTTATAGGGCACTTACTTTCTATCATGTGACCAACAATCATCCAATCAAATGACTGGATTCTATTTACGTGTTATATATTTGTGCCTAATGCATTTTTCTCAAATTCTTTTCTATGAAAGGCTCTGAAACCTTATAATTGATCGAAATGACACTTTACAATTAATTTCACTCTTCCCTGGCTATATTAAATATTTTAATGAACACTGTAGTTAAGATGATCGTTTGATCATTTCAATGTGATTGTTCGGTGGAGCTATTGTATTTAGTGGAAAAGGGCAATACACAGATACATTGTTAACAATTTTATGATTTTGTGTTTGAAAAACTGCTTTATTTTTTTTATAGGGACAATGTTTTGTAGCCATTAATCCAGAGGCCTTCGCTCCAGGCTTTCCAGACAGAATGCAATCTTTTATTGATGACTTTCGTAATTTACCGGCAGTGAGTAATTAGTTTTTTAAATTATTTAATTAATTATAAAAAATTAAATGTTTTGTTGTATTAATAATAATAATAATAAATTTGGACTTTTAAGTGCATAATGCATAAAGCCTTTATGCACTTCACATGAAAATAAAAGTAATCCATGAAATAAATAAAATAAAAAGGCTATTTTAATGTAATTCTTCATTTTGTTAATTTCTAGGCTGAAGGTGAAACAGAAGTGCTTGTGGCTGGAGATCCAGAGAGAAAACACATTGATAAAGTGAAGAAAGATGGAGGCTTATCTTATCACAAAAATCTTATTGAACACATTGTAAGTATACAGTGTATTTTATATATATATAGCCGAGAATGTTAAAAAGTCGCTATCCAATCGAGTTTGAACAATACCATGAAAGCCCCAGTGGTCTAATGGTTAGGACATCTGCATATCAAGCAGGCGGTCCGAGTTCGAGTCTCGGTAGGGGCGACTTTTTCTCATTCTCACAGATTTCCTCATCTTTATCGTTTCAAATTAATTAATTAAATTTCAGTATATCACCGGGCGGTTTAGAATTAATGTTCTTTGCCTGATGTGTTTATATATATATATATATGTATATCAATAAGCTTCACCATTGTTTGACATACCGCGTTCTACTATTTTGTGTCATTTATTCCTGGGCAGGGTGCAGGAGGCAAGTGTAATTTTTGTCCATATTTTCTTCAGTCTTCTTCTTTTTACTTTCGCTAGAGCTAGTTTTGCAGGTGCATTTATTTAGTTTAATTTAGGTTTACTTTTAGAAGGCATTTTTCATCCAAGTTTAAATGCTAGCTATCTTATAATTTCTCTCTGATTTTGTTTACAGAACACACTTGCCAACAGTCTTAATGTTGAGCCAATAAAGACCATAGATTAATAGCAGAGTTTTATTAGTAATTGAGTATGTATACAAAGGTTTTATACTTTTTATAATTCGTTTTACTAATTTTACTTGATATTTACAAGTATCAATAATAATAATAATGTTACTGTATGTCAACAATAATATCAATAAATATTTAAAAAAATCAGATTATATATTACATTAATTTGATTGTTAACATTTAGATGAAAAAAATTAATAATATTATGCAACTGGGCTTTCATTATGGTATTTTCAAAGAGGCTAATGCGGTCATTGTTTTATGTTATGCTACCGTTACTATCTATTTTCCAGTAAACAGATGTCTTAAAAATATAAATCTATTAGGTGCTGCTTCTCTAACTGCAGTTTACCCGTCCATATCTAGGCTGTATCATGTTTATATCATATAAGTGTTTTGGTGGGTGTAGTATTTTCCTGCTTTAAAACAAATTAATTATATTTTTGCATAACATTTTACCCACGCAATGAAAGTTATTTTAATTTAACGTTGGTTTTAAGATGTAATCATGTAAAGATAATGAAGTATTATTTTAAATCATGATCTAACATATATATTTTTAAATTGCTAAATTGTATTAACTTATAGTGTAAATACAGATATCAATAAACAATTATTCATAAATCCATAAGCTGATTCTGTATTATGATGTAGACATTAGCGTATTCTGTTAGAAAAGCAACACTGACAGATTCCCTCTGCCTCTAGGTTATTTTGTACTTTTGTCTAGAAAATGTGCAATTCAACACACTTGTAATTTTGTATATTTACAATGTACAATATCCACTTTACTATAGATGGTCCAACAAACAGTCCCCAACTCTTTTGAGTCGTGTTTCGTTTTTTTCTGTGTTTACAAAGATCGACCGCCTTTCTGAACGATGATGGCAGAATATAGGCTCTTTCTCATAAATGTTAATTCCTTACTGTACATCTTATTTAGATAAAGTAAAACAATTGAAAATGATAACACTTCACAAATCATTTTTTCCAAACAAATTTATTTGGTAAATAAGAGCAGCCTAGCAACCCTTGCTAGAAATTAAAATTTAAAAAATTTGCATAATAAGCTGAAAATTTTCAAGATATTGCCCCACCCCTCCCAGTACTTTGCAACAACATTTATTTTAGACTAAGTAGCACAACTAATACTAAATTTACTCATTAAAACATGCACCATATGATACTGTACTTTCAGAAAATCTTTGTTTTAATAGAAATCAACAATAGCAATTGAAAACCTGTTTCTATAAATGTTGATTGTCCATCAGAAATCAATCTCTAGGAAATGTTATCCACGATGTATGAACAATTATCATTATTTAAAAAGTTAGATAGATAGAAAAACATTACTATACTACTTTCATGCAATCCAATAAGTACTATGCTGTTCACTAACAGGCCTTGTCTTTTGAAAATCATAGGTGTGCTACAAATTGCACTCCTCAATACATTCAGGGGTGCTGTAGGTGTGCTGTTTGTATTTTCGGTGTAAAAGTTTACCAAATTAAGGCGTGTTGTAAATCACACTCCTCAAGGGCACTTTAGGAGGGTGTTAGGTGAGTGATCGCACTCACTCGCCTTAAAAGACAAGGCCTGCACTAACTGCTAAATTAAAATTTATTAAAATCTAACACAGGTACAACAAAACATGTTAACAAATTTAGAAAGTTTTTTTCGGTAAAAAAATATTTCTTATCAAGCTGAGCTTTATTGGCATAGTATTCAATGGTATATTTATCTTATAATTATATTTTTATCAAATGTACAAACTTACAACTTAAAGAATATGAACATTTACATTAAAAGTCACTGTTGATCACCTTTTGCAACTGTACCGAGCGACAATAGAAAGCATACAATTTTGATATCATTGTTTAATTCTGTAGATACTAATGCTTGTCATATGATGTTTGCTTTTTTAAAAATAAATATACAAGACCTGAGTACTCGGACGACAAACAATATAATGACTTATGGAGTTGACAAAAGTATTGACTTTGTTTAATGTACACTTATTTAACCTAATTTAAAAATATGTTTAATAAACAGATTCAAATTGCTTCACTGCAGCAGAATTGTACAAAAATAGCACCATAGAAATAAAGTTTAAGATTTAAATTGAATGTATTTAGAATTCGTCGTGCTTGATGAGAGCCTCTCCGAAGTCCGTGACTTGGCTGCCGACAAAGAGATCATACTGATCTAGAATTTCTTGTTTAGTAAGTTTCTCGTCCTACGCAAAAAAAAAAAATGAAATCAATATTAATATTATAACATTTCTTATAAGTGAGCTTACAGAACGTTTCGAAACGGGTTTTATTCTCAACTGACGTTTCCTCGTCTGGCGTTGTTTATCCTACGACAATGATGAGTTGGTATGGCACCACCAATAGGTCCAAAAGGACGTGCCCACCCTCCTCTTTCTTCAATAGTTGATCATATATGTGTGACAATTCATGGGCTCTCTTATCTCTGTTCATGATTTTCCCATGCTTCCTGATGTTAATCAACTCTTTTTTTCCCCTCTTTTGTTTGCGTATTGCATTCTTTTCCAAGAATAGCAGCATCCCAATCTAGGAGGTGATTGTGCTGTCACACAGATATGATTATGATTATCTACCTATTGTTACCATTACTTACTTTATCTTTGTCTGACTCGTGTATTAAATGCTTTGCTTCAGCTTCAGCATGGTCGTAGTCTCTGGGCATAATCCAGTCGCCGATCTCCTCCCTGTCCATCTTTCCATCCTTGTTCTTGTCACGGTGTGTACTAAATTGTTCACGCTCCGTCTTTACCCAATCTGGTTCTTTTTCTCCGTTTTGAGCAACAAACATATCGCCTGTAGGTTATCAAATTGAATGTTAAATAGTAAATAACAGGTAATATGTAGTTTCAAAATATGTAAAGAATTCGTAAGGCATTGGTGACACCCTGTTAGGTCCCAAAGGTGTCTTCTTTAATATGGCTTCTAATGTAAAGTAAGCCCCCTTTCTTTCTTGTATCATTCTGCCTATATGTTATTACTTTAACTGGCCACTTAAGACCAGAAAGATCACATCCAGCAGAACATTTTCTGGAAAACAAATATAGTCTTACCAATATATTCTTCGAGTGAGACAGAGCCATCCTGGTTCTTGTCAACATCTTCCATTGTCTCATCAATGACAACCTCTCGCATATGATCAAACTCTTCTGGATGAAGGAAAGCAGTTAACTCCTCTTTGTTCAAGTTGCCATCACCGTCTTTGTCAGCAGCTTTCCATCTCCTTTTATCTCTCCTGATCATCTGTTTGAAGTCTATTTGTTCAGCTTCATCAAGCTTTAGAAGTTCTTCCTCTGTTAAAAAAAAGAATTATCAGTAATAACTATTTGCAATTTTGCACATATAGAATTCAAATGGTAAAGACAGTTTTATCTGCTTAAGTAGTTCTTGGGTATAGTAATAGTATTGAACATTTGAAAGCATTGTAGTAGTTGTGTCAAATATAGCAGGTATCAATTTCAACAATTCAATTTGTAGGAGCATTTTTTTACAAGTACTGTAAATTTGTGGGAATAACTACATGTCTTTCTCAGTCTAAATGGGCTGAATTGCGCACAGAATTGGACAATGTACATAACATTGTTCATATTGTACAGCTGCCATTCGTTTGTCCACAATGACAAGGGCTGAAATGGATCAGTACAACAGGGTAACCACCTATTCTTTGCAAAAATGTTTACAAGTTCACACAACCCATATAAGTACAGACTACACAAGACATCCAGTTTTATGAACTCCTCCGTTGAGGAGAGTCTTAACCACGTTTGTGGCGCTCCTGCCTTAACTACACTACCACTCGACAAATGATTTTAAGTAAGAGGATAGAACCCTCACCAGTAGTGGCATATGTAGACTTGATGTATTCATCCAACGTCACATACTTATCACTATCAATATTGTGCAATTGCCAACGTTCATTGACTTGTATAGAGATGTATTTATTCTGTGTATTTAAAGCATATTATACATGTCATAGTTATCAACAATTCTAATACACAAACACATTTTCTACAATATTAACAAGTAGAAATATACAGAATTTAGACAAGATTGTGTTTTAGTACACAGTAGCTACAGTATACCATACTATTTTTTTTTTGTTCCCTGGAGTGACAAATTTAATCAAAAGAATTTGGATGTGTTTATGTATAAAAACTGTTGATAAGACCTAACAAAAATAGTTTGTTTGCTGTCAATTATTACATTTACATTTAACCTTGGTAGCAGTTGACCCCTCCTCACCCCACTTTGACAATGCAAAAGATAAGAAACAATAGAATGACAATAAACAAAGCAAGCTTTTTGTTAGGTCTAAATTTAGTCCTAATTTAAGGACTGAAATAGAAGCTCACCGGGTAACCCGCTGTATGATGTTTTATTATATTCATCAAATGTAATTTTGTCGTCCCCATCCACATTGTGGCCGGTCCACTGGGTGTCAACATCTTTAAACACATAAGTTTTCTGAAAGTGAAATTACGAAAATAAGTCTGTATTTTGAAAAACAAATTTAGTAGTGGTCATGCAATAATATTTAAGCCAAAAATAATTTTAATTGGTAAACATGCATTTAAAGACCAACAAGTTTTGTTGTATGGTAAATTATGTTTGTGTAAGCACCAGAACAAAACCAAAAATAAATGGGAAATACTGTATGTACCAATTAATAATAAGACAAAATAAAATTAAAAAACAAGCTAGTAGTAGGTTGTTAATTTTGATATAAAATTTGCGGTACACCATGTGTATTAGTTCTGAAAAGAACTGTTGAGTTTCTCGACGTTTCGATCAATATACTTTGTTAATTGTTAGTAAAGTACATCATTTATGACTACTGTGTAATGAATTTAATTGGTAAAGGTCAGGCAGGGAGTTGTAAAATAATCTAAAATTATTTTACAACTCCCTGGATCAGGCAAGCTTCTCAAAAGTATGAAATACAGAATGAAATAGTTATCAATGTCCTTCAGCATGACTCTATTCATGTGTTTTTAATTCTAGTAAATGAATCTTCATATGTTCATCCTGTACAGTATATTTGTTCCAATTCAATTTATTTGTCATGATTTTCCGAAAGAACCAATAAATATGAATTATTAATTGTCAAGAGATTATATGATTGTTTATAGGAAAACATTAAATTTGGTATAAATTGTTATTTTCTACCAAAATGTGTACACAAAAGATATTGTATGTAATCATTCAATTGTTGTGTTGTGCCACGTTTTAATAGAAAGCACACATTTCTACTGGTATATATTTCTCTTGACCTCTGGGGCATAAACACTTAGAAGGTCAACAATTAGGAAATGCATGGTGATGATGTGGCACTAATCTATTTTAAAGCAACAGACTTTCCTTCCATGCAAAATATACATAATTGAACTATGATAGACTATAAATAATATTTTTTTAATTGAAAGTATTCATTCTTTGTTTTCAATTACCCCATCCATCATAAACATACAAAAATAATATTTTATTTTTATTCATATTATAGCAAATAGAATGGAGGCCTATGATTATACTAGCAGTTTAATATCAATGTATCAATATTAATTAAAATGTTTAAAAACTGAAAAAAAAGTGTTAATAAAAATAGCTAGTTAGTACGAGGTTTGAAGCATTTCAGTGTGATTTACTAATTAATCATTAATATATTAATGTAGTTTCTTACCTGCTGATTTTCAACCCATAATTTCAATTCATTGACATCAACTTTTTCATCATTATTGGTGTCAATTTTATCAACAATTTCACTGAAAATTTAAAATAAAACATTATTACTATTGTCAAATATTTTATTATTTTAATAATTTATTTATATTATCTTTTCCATATCATCTTATTAGTTAGACTAGCTAGGAGGCTACTGTAGGTCTAATTAAATTAGTATATTATATAATTGCTTCAAAAAAGAAATAATAAAAAGACAATTATTTTCAGTTTCAGTTATTGTTTAGAGGCTAGGATAGATCAAATTAAAAAAGGCTACTAACTACCACTTACCCGAGCCTGGCCTTGCTTTCTTCTGGACTAAGATCTTGAAATGTTCTTGCCTCTTCTTCGCCTAAAAATGCATCATGATCATAATCGGCATTGTGTCCATCACCATGAAAATGATCTGCATGACTTAATTTGTGCCCCCGATTATTACCATTGGGTTGATTTTCGGCTGGCTTGGCAGCGACTATTCCAATCAAGAAACATGCTAGGCTGAGGTGTACGATTGTTTTCATCTTTCTTTTTGTCTGGCGGCGTTGATTGGGTTTCTCCGGCGGGACAACAGTTCAACAATGTGGTAAAACTAAAGGCCTTGAATCGTTTTGATGGGTGAGACTGCTTGCTGTTTATATTAAACCAACGAAATTAATTATAAAAATGTAACAAAACAAAACAGTATTTGATGTTAAATTGACGTACCAACAAAACTAGGCCTACCTCTGAATTATACGAACACAATCTCAGCTACTTCGACGTTACAAATGAAGATAACCCAACTTTCGGAATTTTTATAGCACACGGCGTGCATAAACTTTGTGTATACTTCGTGTCAATGTTGCCAGCGTGGAAAACTAATTGACGAATCACAAGCGTAGAACTGTACCATGTGTCAGTATTTGACGAATCCAGTGATACCTTTAAAAAAACTCCTTGAAAGTTAACCTTCATCCAAAGTATATATTACGGTAAGTCTCATTGGATACATTTACCAGTGTTAGCTTAAACGTTTTTGATTGGTGCAATGTAGCCACGTCTTCAATCTCCCAGGGACGTTTTATTTTTATCTTAAAGGCGGGAGGAAATCTACCCGGCAGGCGATAAATAACTAATGGAATTGATTTACTTAGGTTACTATTTACGGAAGATGACGTGCGAAAAGAACTTCTTTCATCATCCAAAACCGATGGTGATGTGGCAACCTAAAAAAAAAAAAAAAACACTTCCAAAAAGAGGCTATAAAATTATAATGATACGGATATAGGCCTAGATTGTTGTTTATTACTCCTTTTGGCTAAAATCATCCTATTATGATCCATTGGTTATTTTTAGGCAGTAAATTTCAAGTAGAAACAAATTGACCGCTACTACTACAGGTTTATACATAGGCTACACCTAATTATACATTTTATTCATAAAAGTGAAATCAGCATTTATTACTAATCAATATGCCGTATATATACTGTTTACGTTCTTTATTATACAACATTCTGGAACTCAGAAAGTGATTAAAATTTCAACACAACTTTTGGTTTAATCAAAATTTGCATTTTCTATATCTTAATACTAGTAGGGCCTATTTCATGAAATCCTGGGCTAACTACAATGTCTTTTTTAATTCTAAGTTATCAACTCATCATGATTGGTATACTGACTGGAAAAAACATTGGCCAGAATAAGAATACTGTATTTAATTGGCGTCGGACCCTCGACTGGATCTTCTTTCCGTGGAACATTCTAGAAATTCTATTGCGTCATCTTCACAATCTAATTCGTGAAACGGATTGAAATTAGTCAACAAAGGCCTCGATTACGTATTTTCAGTCCACTTTGGTCCCGCAGATATATGATGGCTTATTATTAGAAACAATCCTTTTGGAGACGTGACATTTGGCTTTTATTTTGATTGAATTTTGCATGCGCACGTAGCGTAAAAGTTTAGTACCAATCATGGAGTAAAGAATAAGTTATTTACTCCATGGTACCAAATATTATTTTGTGATAACATTACAATTGTTGTTTATGTAATACAGTAGTTGCAAATGATTCGTATTTTTCATTTGATTTTTTATTGAAAAAAAAATAGTTTAGGCATATATTACTGTATATAAATTTGATAGCAATTAAACCCAAATCACAGTTAGCTATTAGACCACTATCGCAGAAATGTGGAGAAAAAAAAGATCTGTTCCTAATTAGTTTAAATTAAGAATAATAAGGCCTACGGAAAAAGAAAACAATTTAAAGAATTCCAAATATGTCTGTAAATGTGCCCGAGCGGTGGCGCACTTCAATTTAAATCCCACCCGGAAATTAAAAGGCGCTGAAATCAAAATAAGGCAGACGGTCATCGTGTAGCCTAGTACTACTGCTCTGCACAACAAAAATCATGAAGATCAAGAGTTTAAAGAGGTTAGTTAGGGATGTCAGAGTATATTTCCTATATTATAGTACTAGGCCTAGCCTAGGCCTAATTAATCTAAAATTATAAGGAATGGATAACAAAATCGTGAGGTTTCAGTGCGGTGATACTGCTGTTTTTTCAGGCCATCCATTCATGCATTATCGACCGAGAGGCCGAGGCCAAGTCGTGCAGCCGGCCCCACTATTTATTCCAATGTCTACTAGCCTAGGCCTATGAAGTACAATGCAATGGGGAAAATGATCTCGGCATACATACTAGTCCTAGGCTTATACTATGATAGATACTGACGGACTTAGGGATTAGGCCAAGTTGAGCCGCCGACAAGTTGAGCCGCCACCAGAAAAACGTTATTTTTTATGGAACGCCAAATGCTAACTTTCGCCGGTGCTCGTTCAATTTATATTATTAGGGATCGATGTACATTCAAAAGTTTATACTGTATATCATGGTTTTTAGTATATATATTATTAAATATATAATTAAAGAAATAATTATGAAAATCTGGCTTGTAGATTCCAAAATATAAAACATCACCGAAAGTGATCGTTTTTAGCCAAAAATGACGTAAACATGTTGCCCCTCAGTCGGCAGTTGTATGAACTAGGCTTACTCCATTTTTCGGTAAAATAATTACATAAAATCACGTTTTTTAGTAAAATATTTTGTGTATTAACATTGTAAAATTCAATAAAATATGATATTAAAAGATTAGTAAATAAAAAATAATATTTATTTAACCTCATTCAAAGAATGTTAATACTCTATTAATTAGTCCTGAGAGAGGACAACGTGACTTTACGTGGTAGGCCTACACGTGGCGAGAAAAATTATGAGTGCACTGAATTTTTTCCTCGAAAGATTAAAAACAATTACATTATTAAATATTACTTATGTAATATGAACTTATGTACTAGGACACCATCCTAATCGCTACGCGAAATGTCGTAAAAGACGGATGCACTGGGCGTTTCATAGAAATCACCGGCGGCTCAACTTGTCGGCGGCCCAACCGGTCATATCCCATACTGACAACTGTATAGCCTAGGCTAGGCGTCCTCCTAGCTAGGCCCTAAAGCTACCTAGCTAGGCATGGCTATAGTTGTGCCTAGCCTAGTCCTAGACTAGAGGCCTACCTATTTCCTTGCATTTCATTAAATTGGTCAACGCCATCCCCACCACCTTTAGGCCGAGCCTAGTTCTGCTAGGTTCTAGCAGTAGGCTCTTGTCTAAACCCAATAAATGAATACTTTATTCATATTCTTTGCAATATGAATAGGCTACTAGGCCTAGCCTAGGCCTAGAAGTACTATGCAGTATGACGAAAATATTAATAAAGTCAATTAATAAGCATTTAATAAATTTTTTTACAGAGATATACTTAAAAAGGACTCATCCAAGTCTTCTCTGAAGTTGCATACATTTGAATGTCGACGCAGTAAAAGAATTGAGAGACGTGTTTTAAGCCGATGTTACACAAAACTTGTCACTGAGAGTGTTCTTGGCTATTTTGAGATATTACCTGCTGAAATTCAATATCATATTATGAAATTTCTTTCAGGTATATGCTGTTTAAATAGTATAGTTTTTTTTTCTAATACTGAGCCTGAAAGATGAAAAAAGCTGAACAAAAAAAATAATAAATGAAAATTGCTAAATACAGTATAATATAATTAAACTTAAACATTGTTATTATTATTATTATTTTAATGTTTGTTTTAGTTGAAGAGCTAAGTATTCTAAGTTTGGTGAGCAAAGCTGTTAGAGATTTTGTACTGAAGTATATGTTAACTCCAATCAAAACAAATCAGTTCTACCCTCGTCCATGTGATTCGATTGGAAGACAAACCAAATTACTGCGCATGTGGATTGTTGTTTCTAATCATTTTAAAAATCTTGGTAAGAAATTGTTATTAATATACCAGGTGATATACTTTCAATCAAATACAAAAATCAATACTGTAGGCATTGGTATAACGCACAAGGCAAAGGTCCCTGATTTAGGCCCCTCCAACGCTGGGTAGTTGCATTGAGCTCTGGGGCCCCTTGGTTTAGCCAGAGAGTCCTCATAGCAGTTACGCCACTATATGTAGGCCTACTACTAACTTCATAACTCCAAAAATTACATTCTGAAAGAGTATTTGAAGTACAAGCTTAAATTCTTTTTATTTCTTAAACAGGACTTTTGGTTAAGAGAGCAACATGTCTTTTTCCAACAAAAGAAAGACTTAAAATAATGGAAAAGTTTTTTTCTCAGGTGGGTTCAATTGCAAAATAATTCACCATGTGATTCATTTACATGATATACAGTAATTCATTCAATCTTTTATTTCGGAATCTCTGGTCCACAGTTTAAATAACATGATCAATTCATTTAAGTAATTTGCAATGATAAATTTGTATTAAAAACACACATATTTGTTGGTGTAAACATTACAAATGTCAGTACTAGCTGTCAGTCCACCAAACAATGAAATGGGTGCATTAATTGTAGAAAGTAACAATGATAAACCTTCTATCTCTCACACGCATACTTAATGTATAATATTTTGTGGTTTGTTGTTTATCAAGTCAATGCAAAAGTAACATTTAATATTTCAAAATTGATTGGTTGATTGTTGTGCCTTTTTATGTCACTAAAAATATATTGATTGCATACTGTATTTCTTATTCATTTTTTTCAGCTTGCATATTTTTCCGATTCCACCTCACATGATGCTCTGAGTTGCTATGGCAGTTTCCTCTTTGTGTTTGTAAAAGGATGGGAAGAGAAGGAATGCCATAGAGCATTTACATATGTCTCAGATATGCACAATTTTTACAAAAAGCTTTGTAAGTTATAGTTTAATTTTTATTACTAAACTTAAAAACCCCCAAAAAGGTTTGTCTACATTATCAAATATAGTAGTGATATGCCCAAATATGGTAGTGATATGATATCATTATGTCCATATATGGACCTGAGGCCCCTGGTAAAGAAATGTTAAGTGGCCCTCCAACCCTGGAGGCCTTTTTTGGCTTGTTTTAATGCCTTTTTTGCTGTTACACCACTGAATGCAGCATATATTGCTACTGGCATCAAGGTATTTTTCAACATCCTCAAAGATTTCTGCAGAATTTGTTTTATGAGGTATATAAAGCAATCATTATTATAGCATTATTCTTTTTTTAGTACCAGTTTTATCCAACAAGCCTGGTTTCCTAAAAGATCAAGAACTCTTAGTACGGTGTTTCTACCGATGTGTGTTCCTGGACAGATGTGAGAACAGTAATGAATTTGGTGTTTGGCTCAGCTTTATACTACGGTCACTTCCAATTGTCTACCAGGCCAGGTTGATATTCATATTGTATGGACCACTTTCTAATGCTACAGGTATTATAACATCATTGAATTTTTTTATTGGTTACTGTACAAAAACTCTCCTACTATCAGAATTTTTAAACCAAACTCCCCGAAACCAGACTTCTCTTAAAGGCCAAAGGGTCCCAAATTAATTTTTACTATTAAAAACACATTCTGAATACCAGACTTTCCAGAAAACCAGGCAGATTTGGCCAGCCCAAGGATTCCAGTATTGGGAGAGAGCCCAAGGGTTTCTGGTATTGGAAGAGTTGACTATAGGTTTTTATCAAATTTTAGTAGTACAGTAATGATATCTTTGCATTTTCATTTAAATGAAACTTCTTTTTTTAAAACATTTCTTCTTTTCTATTTCATCCAAAAAAAGGAGAGAAAACTACTACACAAAAATGATCTCTAAATTATTTCCAAAAACAATAATTTTTATCTATATTTTCTCGTTGACAGAAGGCGTTAACTGGAATGCAATGAGTGAAGATTCTGACTCGTATAGTAATGCTGGAGATCTGGCGGACCTAGCCTTAGCTATCAAGGCATTGTTTAAGCACAAAAGCTGCTCTGATGATGATATTATCAGTATTCTTGAAGAATTGACATGTAAGTCACTTATAGTTATTGTTAGAAATGTGTACGTGTTCTGTTTTTATAACTTATGATCTAGATGTGTGGAGCCATTGAAACACTCGCAATACTGAACAACCCTTTACTTTATTTACTCTCCACCCACGTGTACAAAATGGGTACCTGGTAAGGTCAAGACACAACTTTGTGCGCTGATTACCAGCTGCGTTGTGGGAGTTTGTTTCTATACATGTTTTATCCATGTGTAATAATAATAATTTATGTATAGAGCTTAAAAGTTTCACGCTTTATAAATACCGGATGTTATGTTATTATTTAGTGTATAATCACTTTGCTGACACAATACTGTTTTGGTTTAGAAAAATTTAGTGCTCTATTTACCCGATTCTCAGTACTGCAGTGTATATAGATTTCTGCAGTATCATAGAAATATTTGATAATACAATATCACATGTGTTTCGCATGTATCATATACCATAACCTTACACAACTTAACCTTACATGATACAGGCAACACATGTGATACAAATAAGAGGCTGTATTACTAAATTTTCCTACTATACAATTATTGTAGGATGTGGAGATAGAGCACTGAGAATTGGGTAATTGAAAAAGTGAATAATTAATAAGTGACATTAAAATGGCATATTCAACAACAACAAAAAACAATTTTTCTAGGGGGACAATATATCTTTAACAAATAGTTCTTCCACAGCTTGTCCAAAAGAGTGGTTAATGGAAAACACATCATATCTGTTAATGCTCTGTGGTGAATCGATTTGTTACAAAGTACTGGGCAGCAAGGCTATCAATGGTAAAATGAAAGAACTTGGTAGAATAATAACTTCATTTGCCGTGGTGAGTACTTTCTTACTTTAGTAAGGTGTTCTTTGACTTTACTTAGGCCAAATAAAAAAATATACTTGTTAAGCGTCACACCCTCATAAATTTTCAGGGGCGGGGGGACGGTTTTTTTTTTTTTTTTTTTACTTTTTATAGAGGTATATTTTTGCGCGGTGGACGTTTTGCCCCACTTTTTTAGGACGAAACGTCAAACTTTTAAAATGCGAAACAGAACAAAATTGACTATGTATGAAATATTATTGCTTATGACAAAATTGAGTTTTGTATTGTTTATATCCAGACGTAATTAAAACATTAAATTTAATTGCCACCAAGCGAAATTGTAGGCCTTAGGCTAACTAATCCGTCCAAGGTGCTACCCCAACCTCACTCATCGGCCATCCGCCGTCTCTCGCTCGACTCATCTATCCAGGAAATTCCCTATCGCGAGAAGCATGATTTGGTCTCAATAATACTAAATAGTGGGCTGATTTATAGTTTGAAAACAGCTTACGGTTGAATTTTTATTCAACGTATTCATTCTTCTTTGATGAATCCTTTGCCAATTGCTGTGTAAATCAGTATTTAAAGTTGTGATGCAAAAAGTGTATGTAATTATTCCAGGCAGGTAAACCAGGCATAAGGAAACCCATCGCCCAACAGGACCTCGTGGTGTGCCGATCTCGAGCGCGAGATCATCGTAAACAAAATTGGTAGAGTCCATTATGTATGGGGTGTTTCCTATTTACGAACCTATAAAAAAACGCGCTTCGACCACTGTGTAGGCAAAATATTTATTTCGTTAAATCCCTAAATTGATAATCGCGTATTCTGTAATCACGTGACTGATGATGTAATCCTCAGCGACGTACTAAATGCACATGATTTAATGTGTTGGGGAAAAAGCTTGCTGTTTACCACATTACATGATTCACGGTGCTATTCGCGTTTCCTTTACGTAAATCGGCGGCGTGTAAATGAAACAATTGTTTTCACCAATTTGCCGTTGTCGACATAGAGCGATCGGCGGCTAGCGTTGTCTAAGCTAAAAAGTATGTATTTTTTCAAAAATTACACTAGCCTAACAAACATTTGCTAGTTTTGAAATTTTCAAATAGCAATTATGAAGAATCTACTAGCAAAATGCTAGTTTGCTAGCGTGAATTTCGAGCCCTACTCTGGAGCTGGGTCGGGCCGCTGAACTTTCCGTTGTATATTGGTAAAAAAAAAATAAAAATAAAAAGAGAGGCGGCTGGATAATCAAGAGCGGGCGGTGACGCTTAAAAAGTATGTTTTTTTATTTGGCCTTATCTCAAAACATTAATGAGTAAACAATAAGAATATTTATGGACACATAATGTCATTATGCGAGTCTCAAAATAAAAATAAATACTTTGCGATGAGAGAGATTCAAGATTCAGGACATTTTATTTTACACCTCTGCATGAAGAATGACAAATTTAACAAGATGACAACATATCCAAATTTAAACTACTGTTTTCCAGGTGTTTTTGCATGAGGAACTGTCAATTCACTGGGTTGTTAAACTTGTCTTGGAGATAGCTTTCAATCTAGGAAGTACAAAGGAAGTAGGATCATTCTTCACCTCTATTATGCATACATTCTCGGACTGTCTGATGGCCCTCCATACAGAAGGTGAGTCACGGCATCCTGCCTGGTATTTCTTAGCTTCCACTAGGTGTCTGTAAATAAATTAGGCTTATCATTGTTTGTTCACTGGTGGTGTTATACTTATCAGTTTTGTAAGTAGGGACTTTATGAAACAGAACGGTTAAGGGAGGATGACAAAGATTCTGTTTTGGCTAGAGCGTAATATCATAAACAGACAACATAGCCATTTTATTAGTTATTCATAAGCACTGTCCCATGGCTTCTCATTCTGTTTTGTATAGTCCCTATTGTTTTGTGAGTATACTTGGCCCTCTTGGTAATAGAATTGTACTGAAAAGATTTCCTAGTAAATAAAGAAAAAATAAATATAAAGAAAAATGGAAATGAAATAAATTTGTACACATACTTGTAAATATGTCGATATATATAAAATGCTATACTTCATAATCATATTACTATATTTGATAAGGCATTTAATTCATTTGTTTATTTATTAATCTTTTTCAACCATTAGCGGTCAAACACTACTGTTATGCCACAATTTGATCATTCATAAACGATATGAAAAATTGAATATTAACTAAAAATATTTTAGATTATTAATTTTTATATGATTTAAAGTATTAGTCAACACGTTTCACAAGTCTTTTTCCGCAAACGCAAAAATTAAATTAATTCATCCAATTTTGGAATAGATATTTTATAAACAAACTGTTTTGTTTGTAGGTTCCGATGCTGAGATACAGTCAATGCTGAGAGCGCAATCTGAAATGCTTAAGGAGTTTATGCTGCTGTCAATCAAATCTCAAGTTTGTAAAACAAAGTAAGACAAACTTATATACTACATCGAGACTGTAAATATTTGTCAAGCTCAGGTAGGAAGAAATTATTGTTTTCTTTTGAAAATTAATGTTATTTATTTACTGTATATACTGTATTTATATGTTATTTATTGCAGAAGTCGTTTTGGAATAATGTTATTAATGTTATTTATTTTTAACTGAATATGCAATGTATATTACAAAAATAGATTTTTTATTACAGAAGATGTATAAATTTTATTTATATCAAAAGTTGAATTGCTAAATGCATATATTGTGCAATAATATATAATAATCTGCGAATAGTATAGGATTGAAGGAAAATATTTATTTATGCAGAGTACCTCGCTATGTTTCACAAGAGTGTGAACAAATTATTTTACTCAAAACAATAAAAAAAATATGTATGTAGCAACATGCGCAGTATGTGCTGCTCAGCGTAAACTCACTTCAACAACGATTAGTCAATTATTTTTCATTTACTTTATCGATGCCAATTTGGTTTTACAGTATTATTAATATTAACTTTTTGAAGACCCTTGAACAAATACATAAAGCATAGAGATATTATATTATTATTATTATATTATCTCTATGCATAAAGTAACTAGAAAAACTTTAACTTTTCTGCTAATTTTAAGTATTTAGGATTAGGTAGTATAAGGAGGTGAGCCCTCTATAGTAATAATAGGCCTAATTGTAGTGTTAAAAAGTGTTCATTTTATTCTAATCGTTCTTTCACTTGTTGTCAGGTTAATTTAAACCAATTATGCACAATATTCTTGTTTTGAATTTTTTATCATAGTAAATATTACTTAAATTATGAAATACTTCAGTTGAGTATACTTCAAAGAGATTTTTATTTTGCAATTGACAAGTAATGGGAGTTTTCAAAACTACTATAGTACTATTGTGCCTTGATTTATTATTATTCTAAACAATAACTGAGCAAGCAAAAACATTTATTGACGATCACAATACATTTAATTTTTTTCTTTTATAATATAAAATGAATACGATTAATGTCAGAAAAAATTCAGATGTGTTATTTTCCTTTATAGCTAAAGTTGTCTAGATTTATTACTTAATTTAGTTACATGTTATGCATAGTTTTGTAATATTATTTAATGTTTGAAAAAGAGGCCTTAAAAAATTATATCAATAATATAATAGAATTATTATATTATTAGTGTGTTAGTTAGAATTGACATGTTTTAATTTGTTTGTTAAAAAACTGAGTGAATAAAGTGCAATTTTAGAATCTATTATTATTTTAGGTTTTGTTTTGTGTTTAGATAGATGTGTTCATATTTAATCCTTAATAGGTTAACGGAGCATTATAATACAGTTCGTAGGCCATCCTGCTCATTTACTTATGGGATCACTTTAACCTTTATTGTAGAGTTACTGCTGCATTATAAAACATTAAAAGTCCCTATTCTGAAATATAATAATGAATAGTAATACTTAATCATAGAAGAACAGAAAAATAAAGCCAAAATCATATTTATAACTTAGTCAGTTAGTACATACCGGTTTCTAAAATGTAGTTCAGCAAAACGGTACCACCACAGACTAGCTGCTTAACTTTAGGGTTGGGCTTGTATTAAAAAAAAAATAATTGATTAGTAAGGCTCCCATTTACTTTAATGCGATTATAATCATATGCTCTTTGTACAATACTAACAGTCCCATAATAATTCTTAATCATAATAGGACAGACAACCATAACCTAGTCAGCAAGTAGTACCCATCGATTTCAAGAATGTAGTCCAGTTAACAAAATGGTTGTGATGTAGCCTGAATAACTTTCAATATTGAGGTAGCTTGCAATCATTCTTTCATTCAATCTTTTATTTCAGAATTTCTGGTCCATAGTATGAAAGGTGATATTTTACTATAATATTAATAGGAATGCCCGATTTCTTATTGGATTACTTTTATACTCATTATATAATTTGTATATTGTACAATATTAAAAATCTCTATTCTCAAATAGTATACATAAATAGTTATTTTTAATTATAATAGGACAAAAAATTAAAGCGAAAACCATAACTTAGCAATTTACCGGTTGGTTCAAGGAATGGAATATAGCCAACGGTTCAACTGAGAATTGTAGGCAGACCACCATATTACCTCCTTAGCTTTCAAGATTAAAAGCTTACAATCATCAGAATAAATGGTTATTTTTCACTATACAGATAAGACTGTATATTTAGTGTTGTCAGCAACTTCTGGTCGCAATTCATATTGTTTTATGCAAACCAACACGATGCGTTTCATTGGTATCTTCGTTACCGTTCATTAAATTCATATCATCATCAGCATTGATATTGATTTAGTAGACTAAAGCTCTGTCTGCACTATCAAACTAGTTGCCAAAAAAGTGTCCAAATATGATAGTAATATGACATCATTATGTCCATATATGGGCGCATCACATATTCACATAAAGTTTGATAGTGTAAACAGAGATTTACAATTCAAAATAACAAAAAGAAAACTTCATACTAGTTTTAACGTATTTCAGATTGCTTTATTATTTGACACAGTGTTTTATTTCGTCAAATGTTACTAAACTTAATCTACGTTTACACTGAGCCCACGTTGATCGGATAGAAAATAGTGAAAATTGGTTAAGCGTGTCCGAATATAACCGTTCACGCTCATTCCGAATTCCATATAAACCGTACGTCGTGTGAACCCGGAGTATCTCAAGCCATCGGACCGATTTCGTGGTCGCTCAGTGTGAACGTGGTTATATCCTACTAGCGTGTACTAGTTTTGTAAACGTTGAAGGAATATACAAATGTGTCTCCCTTCACGAACAACTTGAATAATACAGTTCAGTGTAAAAAGATTCTACCTGCTACAATGCTACACAATTCGTACAGTCGTCTTTTTCAAATATAAACACATAAATTATTTGACAGTATTTATTCACAAGTTTATTCTATTTTCAAATGTAAAAAAAATGAATTAAATGTAACATTTACTTATATCTACAAAATCTACAGATAAGGAAATAAACTAAAAAAAACCTCGCATTGGGATGATTTCGTGAGAGTTTAAATTTGTTACCCAACTTCCATTATTGCGTTTTACGCAATGTTTATAAATCAGGGAAAAACTACAAATTTAGATTGAATTAGTAATTGAATTATTTATGTTTCTTTTTAAAACAAAAATAAAATGATTAAAAGAATTAACGTATTTTGATTGACCATACAATAACAAAATTACTACGGGTTTTAGAGACGAATTGTGATTTCCTCCGTGACGTAGTAATTGAGTTCACAGTACTATGAAATCATCAAAATTAAAAGTTCCTAAAAATGAGTTACGAAATATTCAATTCTAAAAAATATGTTCCTTCTCACGAAGGATAGCACATTTAGATGGCAAGAGCGAAACTATTTACAATTATTTACATGTATCTTGTTTGTATTGTACAATTTATTTATTAAACCTAACGGTAATAACTAATAATAATATTAGTCAAATAAAATACTATTCCCCGCAATCTAGTTTTGTAACACCCGTTTTTTGGTTATTAATATAAAAAAAGAATTATATAGGCCTAAGTTTAGAGGTCATCGATCTTTAATAATTTAATCCATTCAAATTCAACTCAATATGAGTGTAAATTTCTTCCAGTCGGTTTTTTTATTTATTAAACTGATGTTACCAGACACAACCTCCCCCCCCCCCCACCCCTCCACCCTTTCATGTGATATGACGGTAGTACGTATTAAGCCCCTACAAATGCGTCTTGCGCCTCAAAGACATGACCGGCGTAATTTATTTGAAATTATATTGCAGCCAGAAATAGTATTTACCCTGTTTATAATAAAGCGAAATGATATGAAAGCATTATAATTTAAGTTACGATATACATTCGCATTTCACCCTGTACTAATAAAGTTTAAAGCAGAACAGCCCAACCTAACTATAATGCACTTTTTAGCCGCTGAAAGTTCGTTTCAACGCTTTCAAATGAGTTGCGATGCACATTTGTGCGATGTTCATTTTATATCACGCCATTGGCAGTGTTGATGAGATGTATAAATAGTATTACTTCAATGGAATGATGCAGTCAATTTAAACTGGCATAAACGCTCAACTTTAGCAATATCTGACAAGTGACGTCTTCATCGCCAAAGTTGGTTGCTACAACGCAGAGAACCTGTGTTTCAACAACACACGACAATTGACGTCTTCAGCGACAAAGTTGGTGGTGTGTACGGCCTATATAAAGTGTCATTACTGAATCCGCGGCCAGTAACTCTGTGTTGTATGATGCCCCAGGTGAGGATCTCCTACAACGTTACTTCCTGGAACCTGCACCGGTACTGATACACCGGGTGAGATCAGCCCTAAAAGAAAAGAAAAAATCAGAATTCAAGTTAAGAGCCTGTTTGTATTTTTCTTTAAATTATAAAACAATTAAATGTAATATATAGTTTAGTTACACAGAACCCCTCCTTTGAGAAACCCTTATTCAGGAGAAATCCCAGTCCTATTAAGGGGACACATTCTCGTGAAACAAGCAACTGCAAGGCCCAACCTTAATAGGGGTTCGGTTATTTCTTATGAAATACGTACCATTGTTATTCATGGCATGACCAACGTGGGAATTCATGTGATGTCCTTGCATATGACCGTGGTTGCTCATAGGCTGAGTTGAAGATGGGTAAAGCGTCTCATACGTGTGTGCAGGAGGAAGCATTCTGGCGTATGACGTAACATTATCCCGCTGTGTTTGCATTGGCAGATTAGGTGGTGCCATCGAGAAGCTTGGCATGGTTGGTAAAGAGCTGTACGTCGTGTCCATAGATCTGGGTGCCATCGGGTGGGTGGCGTGACTGGTTGGTTGCGGGATTGGTTGGTAGACGTGCGTGTTCATGTTGCTCGGGTAGCCTGATAACTGGAGTTGGCTAATCGGTGACTGTGAAGGACCGTCACTAACGGGACCTCCCCCGTGTTGTCGACGTTGGTTTCTTAATTTTTCTTCTCGCCTCCATTTAGCTCTACGGTTTGAGAACCACACCTGAAGAATGACAACAATATTATTAATAAATATTGTGCGAATTCAAACACATTTTACAAACACTGTTAATCATTGCATTGTACATGATAGATATAGCCTGTAGTATTATAACGTCGATTAGATTATTTACAAACCTGAATTCGAGCCTCTGGCAAATCGATCTTCTGTGCCAATCTTTCTCTTGCAAAGACGTCTGGGTAATGAGTTCGTTCAAATTCTAAAATGATGAAAAGAAACAAAATCTTAACTTTAGTAAAAAATTTACACCTGCGTGACAAATTCGATAAATCAGGGTCTACCTATTAACTGTATGTGCGGTAGATGAAAGATGCGGCAAGTCAGCTGAATCTGCAATACCTCCATCGAGTTAATATAACTCAATGATGCCTGTAACGCTACATAAAACCTGTTCAGACGACGTGAACATATAATTTTGAGGCCATTTTAATTGTCATAGATGATAAAGCACGGGTAGTGATCAAAGCGGTCAATGGCGTAACGTATTGTGTCATGTGATTGTTATCGCTGATGTATACACCTGTAGTTTTAGATAGAATTGACATCGGTAATCAAGATCAGCTTTACGTTGAATCAATACTGCTGTTGTCTTTTAGTTTAGTTAATTTGCTTTATACTGTAAATACAATTGATATTAATTGTATTCGATTCTGTATTTGTACAGGTAGCTAGCTACCATAGTATTAGCTTGTGTAGTTTTATGCATACAGATTAGAAACTCCCACTATCGAAATAGAGTAGGATTGGATTTAAACAGTAATACATGTAAAGGCCATAAAATTGCAATTTAAATTTTCTTTTATCAGTTAGTTTAACATGGTGCACGCAACGTGCATATTTAACATCTGTATGATCTATATTAAGACATAAGTGTATTTGCGGTGCTATTATTCAATTAGAAAACGATTATCCGATTTGCATTACCTTAAAGGGTAGCTCCGGGTATAACCTTTCTATTGCCCATACAAAATATAAACCCTGGCAACAACATTGATAATAACCCCGATCACCTCGTCAGCGGCAAAGCCGAAGAAAGTGAAATAAGTGGGGCTACATGACTCTTTTTTTAAATAAATGGTATAAGATAGGAAGTATTAGGACTATTAGCACCAGCAGTTTTACTTCACGAAGCTCGCTCAGCCTCGTCGCTGTTGAAAATGAGTTAAGTTAGTATCTAAGCATGGACTCCTCCAATTTATAGGTCCATGATCTAAGATCCACACTTCACAACAAATAATAGAAACTAGGAGTTTCCCTTTAAAAATCGTTGATTAAGCCTATAGAAAACCGAGTTTCAAAACAAGTTTTTTAAAAAAATCTTAAAAATACTCACCCTTTTCTAACTCTTCAATCTGTTGTTGTGTGAATGATGTTCTGTTCCTTTGTAGTTTTCGTTTTAATCTTAACCGAGCTTGAGTTTCTTCTGATTCGTCGTCTCCCTTTCTTGCTTCACCTACAAAGAGTACCATGGTGAACTTAGTTTATCGTTTTCGATTCAAATGAACGTTTTTATAATCAGTAGATAGACAGTCTTAAATTGATTTGGTCTCGGCGATTTATTCACATTATACTGTTTGGTTATTTATTTAAGTGAAGTTGGTATTGTAGTGTTAAAGATTAGCCTACAATATACCGGATTTGTGATATTAAATAATATAGGCTATTATTATGTGTGGATATTTTGAAATTAATGAGATTGAATTGTTTTGTTTTTTTTGTTATTTTTCAAACGATAATAATGGAATAGTCTCTTTATTATCAATGTATGCGTGGCGCTGGTTGATGTTTTGTATCAGAAGTATGACGAAATGAATTTCACTTCAACCCGTTGAGATCCATGTCTCTTTTGATTGATTTATTTCCATGATAGTAAATAAATAAAGATAAACACTTATATTAACGTTTATAACCTAAAATATTAGTAAAGATACGCTCATTATATTCCCACTTTAGCCTGACCTGGTCATTTTGGATACCTCAATAAAGCAAACATTTGCCATAATCAAACAAACTCATTAAGTTATATAGATTTATTATTGTTTTTTTTTCTTTTAGTACTTTGCCATATTAATAAGTTCTAAAACTGTACATGTTATAATTAAACCAAGACGCTGCGATATGAAAATATTTTCTTTTATTTTTCTTTCATTTTGAAAAAGAAAATTAAAAGTGCGCCATCAGTGACAATAACAAGGTTTATGAAAACATAGCCATAGCCTTTCTCTTCATCATTGTAACCAATAACTCAACGAAAAGATATTCATTTGGTTTAATTACTGATGCACAAAACGGAAATGAAGTCTCGCTTTCCCAGGTGATAGAACAGTAAAGAACTTGGCGCTGTTTGAATAGAGTTTTGTGGAACTCAAATGAGACGGAAAGTTCCAAAATGCTTATCTTAATCAGCGACTAAATCCATACACAATGTCACACGATTTGTTTTCGTTTGGTCGACCGCGGATCGTCTTAGACACCTGATTGGTTGTATTTTCGTGCGCGGCATCAATACGCAAGTGTTAAGCATCTGAATCTCCGCGGTAAAAACCCCCTTCAAACGGGTGGTAAAAACTTGTTAGCTCACGTACACCTATCGTTAGCACCAGCAAGTGGTAAATGCCGCTTCACTGCACCAACATTCGATAATTACGATTGGAACTTATGAAAATATAGAAGGGCATGTCGTTCAAGGATAATAATGATAACCGTTGAAATATAAATTGAATCAATTAAGTTAAAGCACTAATTTTCGTCAGCACACTTTGAAAAACCATGTCTGTCGCAAACGTTTGAAAAGATTACGTTAAAATCAGAATGGTAATGCTATCGGTATAGATGGTACTAAGCACTGTATCATCAGAATTGTCTTTTGTAATCGCTGACCCCTCGACACGACGCCGATGGAGTTCATAGAAAACACCCGTACGATGCATCAGCCGCTCGTGTAATTAATTAAAGATTGGCAGATGCATTTTATTGTTCTTCGATAGTACTAATTTGAGGCGGATCGTAGCGAATCAATAACATCTTTACGCCTTCTTGCCTTTCGATACAACCCCATAATTTAGTCAATCATTTCTTAACAAAGAATAAACGCAAAGGCGCCGCTTTCAAAGGTCTATCGCTCCTGTAAACGCATGTTCTCTTAATAACATGGTTCCAAAATACTTAAGGATCGATGCACGGCATATACCTTATCGAATCATTATTGAAGTGTTTTTCTTTTAAAATTACTTTGATGTTGTGTTTGTTGTTACACCAAAAGAACTAAACCATAAATGTACTATGTCATTCAGGCCGTCACGAAACGTCGTGTCCGTGCGCGCGCGTCAAAGAAATTCAGACGGGGGTTAAAGAGTAGGTTATAATATAAACCAAAGATTGTGATAGTTAATGGTTGACCAATTCTTAACGAGCACTCAATGAAGCGAATTTTATGATGTATTTTCTCTAACTCTCCTAAGGCCAATTAGTTACATTCTATGCGTTTATTTCTGACCAATTTCGTTTGATTGCGCTTACAGTGTCAGGTTTCTGCCGATTCATTCCGCTACATTTTACCTCAACAGATACGTGAATATAGTGGTAACAAGCTTATCGACGAAGTCTCCTCCTTACAGAATTATTCTCTCTCAGTGATCTTGACTTGTTTGACTACTCATTTAGAAATCATTTGACAATTTTGATAGTATCTTTTGAAACAATTGACTAAATCGTGTGACAGCGACTAATGACCGAACATTATACATGTAAATAGCGTATTTATAATATATCAATACAGTCCGATGATTTCTATATGATGTTCTTCGAACGCTACAATGACTTTAGGTTAGAAAGTGTACGTTTTAGGTTTCTTTGTATTTCACTGTAAATATCTAAATCATAGTATTTCAAAGGTTAATTTTACTTTAGAAGTCTAATACATTACTGAAAGATTATCATATAATTTTTATTGCATTTGATTAAATTCTAAGTTAGCATTAAGGCCAATTTACACAGTCGAGCGGCGGCGGTAAGCGCGTAGCCTGTCCCAGTAGAATATGTGTCTATCTGAGATGGAATATTCGGTTTAAATGGTCATACAACAATAAAAAAAATATACATTCAATTTTTGTATTTATCCGGTTATGTTCGTCTGTGTAAATAGGCCTTTAGTCCTCTCATGGTCTTAAAGTTTTAAAAGGGGTGGCGCTGTTTCAAATTACAGTACCTCAGTACGGTTTAATATACCGACAATCTAATATACAGTTAGGTATATACTGTGCAATTGTGACTCCCGTATAAATAGCCATAAATAATTATTATCCGTAAATTGGCATAATTAAAAATGTCCAGGATGATTGTCAAAAGTAGATAAATCATTTCAATTGTGGTTTAACAATCAGAGTCAGTCTATGTATTGTGGTTTGAACTTGGAACAATACGATTTCTTAATAGAGTAAACCTCCTCTTTAGCCTTAATTGCTATAACAGACTAGACGGATTTCCTTTGTAGACTACAAATAGTACAGTCGTACTAGTAAAAAGTGCAGACGATCTGACCAGCGTGTTATTATTATTTGATGGAATGCAAATACTTGGGTCATAAAAAGGTCCGTAAATGACGCTATTTTTAAACGTTAGGCCCCCTAAACTTAACCTTCACGATAAACCGTAAGCCGTTGGTAATCTTGTCCTAAGGGTAATTGTTATTTCCGATACTGTTGTTGACAGTCAAGAGGCCTAAGAATAAACCACCGCAAAGCCCGCCCTTTGTCACGACTACTATTGAATGCATAATAGAGTTATTAATTGGGCTCATTTTTATCCATTGCATAATACAAACCCCAGGCAAGTATTATTGTTTGTGGTTTTTCTTTTTGTGTCTGTTGAATGACAATTTGTTAATCTAGATTTCCTGCCCCAGGGGTGTTTAATGAATAGAAAAAACTCCAGTGATTTGTGTATAAACAAAATGCACAAATTGGAGACGTCAGGATATAATAACAGAGGATATTGCACAAAAACATTATTAGTTGGCCGTCGTCGTGTATCATTTCTCGGATCGATTTACACTCGTTAAAATAATAAATAAATATTTTGTATTTGCTAACTATTAAACTTTCGTTTTGCACGCGAAATGTGGTTACTATAATTGTGCTTATTTTAGGCTACATTGACGCATAAGGTGTTTTGTGTCATAAAAACAATAATTCTATACAGTAACGTTTTAGCATGACTTAGGTGTCGGCTTTGTGTCAGCATACGGTAATACATATTTTTTTAAACCATGGTAACCCACACCTGTATGGAGGCTTGAACCTGGTTGATTGTGTTATGTTATAATGACGCATATTGTGAATTATGGATTTTCTATCCTTTTATGCTATAAGCGGAGTTAGATGTAAATCGGCACATATAGAATTCGTTAATTTCAGTTCGCAATAATGCAGGGTCTGGTTTATAGGATCCGCCTATGAAGGATGTATACATAAGTTGAAGTGTGCAAAACGGCACGCGCGTAACCACAAATAGATAGACCGTTGTGTTTAGATGGGTTAATAATTCGTTTGGTTATGTCATGGTTAAAAGTCAACTTAATATATCACCTATCGTTTGCCAATAATCAACATATTAGACGTTAAATTAAGCTCATTTTCACGCTGTTATCGATAGGGTGGCGAAGGCGATTTGCCATGGTACATCAGTCAAGAATCACAGTGCATTTCACGCCGAATGAAGCTGGCGCACTAGCACACAGCTCTCGTTTTCGACACTGGGCAAGTAGCGGAAAGAAATCGATAAATTCGATGCAACGATAGTGTTGTTTCTACAAAGACAAAGTGGATTGAACAATGCAGTCATCGCAGGCTGGCTGATTACCAGCGACAGTTTTCAATTTTGATATTACAAAGATATAGATCGCCGTCCATTTTGGATGAAAACACAAATACATAAGGGAACCATTCGACCAAACCGTTATCCATTCGAAATGAATAAATAATTGTTGTGTTCAATTGTTTTTTTATATACTTTATTATCAATATTTAATTAAAATAGACATAGACGAAAAAGAACAATTAACCGTATAACTCGTCGAAACCATTTTATTTACGTCTATACTGTTATCTTGTATTATTTCGTTATTATTGCATTTATATCAAACGAAATAATATTGTCTTCTCGTCTATTAGTAGTGGATAATTGTATTTCTTATACATGATTTCATTTGAATGCACAATTTATTATTCAAACGAAGATTATCGGTTTTTAAAATAATATTTATAGTAATTAACACATTTTAAAATTTGTGTATAGTGTATGTATTATTCGAGTAAATGAACTTTTATTTTATTGGTGATAATTCAACGCCACAGTACTGTGCGATAATTGTAGTTTTATTTTGATTACCGTAATATCTTAACTGATATGTAGGCCTTTATGGATTTAGTATATTTAATTTTACATTAGGCCTAATTATTTTGCTTGCTGTATGCGCACATCTGCAACATCAGGTCTTAGGCAATATCAGTTTGATTAGGATACCGTGTTTTAAATGTTTTTTAAAGATTGATATCCAGAATATTAAGAAATAATAAATAAAAAAGTACCATGGGAGTTAGATAACCCGCATGAAGTAGACATAAGCTGTTTCTGCTATTATTATAACATTATAAAAATTAATATTGCTTTTGATTTATTAAATTCGATAAAACTGTTACACCTGCTTACGAATTCAACATGCTGGCATGTATGTTCCGAACGAAATAACGCCAGTTAATAATCGAATGTTATTTGTTATAGGAATATAACGTTAATAAAGGTCGGACGATGATAAACATTTTGAACGAATAATAGTATTAAATTTGTATTTGCTTAATGTGTTAGTGTTAAAAGGTAACGTTGTTAAACTATTATTTACTCTATATTAAGCCCAATTCAAGGCGTTATATTATTAACTTAGCAACAATAAAATGAAATGCGTATAAATTACGTCATCAATGTAATAACAGGTATGAATTAATCTTGAATTATTTTTACACCTAGCAGAAAAATCTATGAAGAGGCTGGAAATTGGCGCCAGAAATGTTATTTTAAGAAATTCTTATGAACAGACCAACTTCCTGCTAGTTCAGTATGGCGTGCGTACGTTCCATACATCAAAATTATTCTCTTTATCAACCTTTAAGTAATATAGATAAAGCAATATAAGTCGTCCTTGATTTTCAAATTTAGGTAGTTTTCCCCAGGGGAAAATGGACTATTTCTCCCTAAGAATAACTCTCCGCTTATGAGCCTATCATCTAATCAATATAAAGTGCCGTTGTCGTGAGAGAAATAATTTGCTATTTAATTCTAGTGACAACATATCTGTAAATTATTCATATTCCGAGTATTTCCCTTGGCGCAGAGTGCGATGTTGATGATGACTTAATGTAAAAAAAAGTTTTAATTGCAGTGTGCGTATCATTAGTAGACCTATGTTATTATGCAGTTATACAGTAGGAAGAATAGGCCTATGCAATATGTTTCATGTGATGTGTTCAAATTAATGTATCATTTACCGACTTTAAAGTCTATATAGGCCTACTGTGCAATGGAAGTGAATGTTGTGTATGGTTAATAAATAATTTTTTATTTTATTCAAAAACATAAAAACATGGGCTATTAGCATGTGCAGAAAAAAGTGTGAAGGTGGTAGCTAAATTGACCACAAAATGTATTTAATAGCAGAATTTCCAAAGTAATGTTAACGAATACAGATCAATCAGATTGCCGTTCTTTTAAAAATGCGTAATTAATAACGCGACAAATATTAATATAAACGAATATTATTTAATAATATATATTTAAACATTAAAACTTACTTTCTTTCTTTGGGAAGACCGCTTCCGGGTTCATTTGACCCATTTGACCTGGCATTCCTTGATGGGGCGTGTACCATGGGTTAGAAGTGGCGCGCGGCCATTGTCCGTTGATCATGCGCAGTTTATCAAACATAGGGTCATGGCCCATGTGATTCTTTTCGGCTGCTAAATTGCGAAGTACACGATTTATTGAAGATACCTGAAATACAAAGCGTTACATTGATATAATTATAAGATTTAATGTTGAAATTTAGTAGAAGTAATGATTAATACAACTTGATAGCTAAAACAAATAATGTTTGAGTAGCGTGTTTCATGTAAACACCATCTAATACCAACAATCGTATTTAGTATCATGGTGCGAGTTAATGGTCCTGAAACAACGTTTAATGCGGCGTGGCGAATGGGCAGTTTTGAATGTCGCATTCGAAGTAACGAAATACGCTATAATATTTATGAATGAAGTCTGGTTTTCCTTCATTTACGATCATGTAAATTTTATTTCTACATACCCACAGTATTATTAATATAAGCTATGAATATAAAATACTGCGACAGAGAAAAAACTCAGATCTATACTATAAAATGATAGTTTTCTTTGTAATACAATAGGCCTATGCCTATAACGATAACTTAAAATGAACGAATTCTTTCTTTTCTTTATGCAAATTTGCGATTGTTTTTAACGAATTCTTTATTTTAATTGTCTAGTTTACAAACAAGTTTAATTTATTTTTTTAAACATTTTTTATTTAAAAAAAATTAAATACATAAATTCATTAGGCCTTATTAATTAGGCCAAATCAAACGAAAATTAGATTTTAACACTTTGTATGCGTTTAAATATACAAGAAAATAATGTAACCGTTACATACGGTAATTATTTTAACTGTTAGGCTTTTAATTCAAAATTTGATATCCAATTTTTGAATAACAGAGAATAAGGGATTATTGTAGAGCTTACACAACTAGCAAGGAATTTGCTTTGTTGCTTTTAACGAAATAAACAACTTTAAGGGGTGCAATTTTGAATCTTTTAATAGTGTTTGCTTTTCTGTTGTGTTTCTCTAATTAGCTGATCTTTTGGGCGTATATAAGGAGTTGTGTGTTACATAAACATACCAGGTTTTTGATATTTTCCCAACGGTACACCTCAAAACGGACAAAGCCACCGACAAAGGGCTTTCAAATATTCGTCAGAGCAGCTTTTCAGTTGTTTTCCTTTCTACATAATACTAATTCTCACTAATATTTTCATAAGCTTCTACTTTTGTCATTATTTTAGAATAAGCTTTGTGTAGTCGGCAAGGCTGCTCGTATTGCCTTGCTATTCTTGTACAAAGTAGACCTAAAATATCTTTTAGCACCAGAGAATAGTTTCAAATTTCGTAACCATCTTGAACGAGGCATCGGCAAACTGAAACCCGAGTCAAACGTAATTCATATTCGTAATCATACAGTTTGTTTCGACTGTTCGTGAGAATTAATTAAGAATGGATTGTACATAACTGGCGAATGATTGTGGAAACATGAATAGGTTTATAAAACAATTTACTGGAGAATTCTGTAACGCTGTGTTTAATTTCAAAATGTAATTTAATATATATCAGATATTATTGTTAAAAAATAAATAATTATTATAATTTACAGTTAGGGATGAATCATCAAGAATATTAAACTCTCGGAGGGAGATTTATTAAACGTCTCTTCTACACAGAATATACTTTAATATATTCTGAGCAAACATTACAATGTAATTATTGCTTTAATTATGTATTTTTGTTCAATATTTTGTTGGATATAACTATAACAATGTAACGGCAAAGGATGTCGGTTAGAGGTAGATTTAGAGCTACCTTACGTATATTCTTAACATTAAAATTGTGATGTAATGATTGCTTTAATAACCTTACTCTTCCTTGCTTTTATCATTATATATTTGTTCAATATTTTTTTGAATCTACAACCTAACGACTGGTCTCCGGCACATTCTTTTAGGCTGCAATAATTTTCTTACGCGCTCAATATTTTTCACAAGGGCAAGATGTAGCCTGGATGACGCCATGATCACACGCCAATCATAAAAGCCGATGATACCATCTAATTATGTATTCATCTTTGCAGTTAACACATATGGTTATGTTTGACCTTGAACCTGAGTCACGTGATAAAGCTTGATCTTAATTTCTGGTGCATCTTAAATATCATCGAATTTTTCGAAGATATTTCAGCTACTTTATAAAACGAATTTATGCAATAGCCTAATACAATAATATTTTATTTTGTCTTGTTATTTACATTTATTACAATAAGAATATTGCAGTTATTTTTTAGATCTATAAATTAATTTATTTATAGCATCTATCTGTCATTTTTTTTTTACTTCACTTATAATATTTAGATTTTAGAACGATTCGTTTGAAATAACTGAATCAAATAATTTGTATATTAATGTTATACACATTCATTAGCCAACACCAGAAATATTTAATGTTACATGTAATATATTTATTTATAATTTTATAATAGTAACGAATTTCTTTAACCCATAGTATAATATATTTTCATTTACATTAAAACATTATTATAAAAATACTTACACTTGGGATTGTATCTTGTGAGCATACATTTTCGTTCAGAAGCCTGTCTCTGATTTCCCACGCAAATATGGAGGGGCATTCTCTTTTATAGATGGCTATTTTGTTAACAACACCCATGGTAGCAACTCGTGGCTTGCTGCCGCCGATCGCTCTTGGTCGTATCGAGCCGGTTTCATAATATCGGCCTAGAATTTTGCTAACACATCCATTGGAAACTTGTAAAATTCTAGAAATGTCGCAGGGTCTTGCGCCACTGTGAGCCAACTCGACAATCTTCTGACGGGTAGAGTCAGGTAAAGGCCTTCCATTGACGAACACACCGCCTAGTTGGTTAACACCGCTGTGGCCTATAGAAAAAACAATTATTTTTAAATATGATATTTTGTGAAAAAATATACCTACAAATAAACCAAATACAAATATAATTTTTTTAAATCGTTATTATTAATTGTTAACAATTTTAGAACTAGAAAAATGATTTTTATGTTTGTATACATATTATAAAATATAATTAATCAGTGTAGAAACAGTTTAAGTCCATTGATTGTGCATTTATTTGATAGGGCTTCCCCGGTCGTTGAAGTGGAAACCATGGAAAGAAACTGGTCTAGCTAGACAAGAGTAGATCTAGCGATCATAAGTTAAGTTGAAATTGGATAGGTAACGTAGGAAGAGCATTTCATACGCTGGTTTATGCCTCGCTCAACATACCGTGAAACTACGTGAAACACAAAATATTGATCTCATAAAGATATTCTTAAGGTCAAGTACAGCGATTGGCATACACATATAGATAATACCGGTTAGTCTTATGGAAATAGTGAGCACAATACGAAACACTGAATATAATATTTAATAGATAATAATATATTGATTTAGATAGCCGTTTGAATACAATGTTCACCTCAACTTGTATTTTAAAATGTATTACTGTATAAAGTAAGTTTATAGTGCAAAGATGAAATTTCGTTTTATTTATACGTTAAGAAATACCGAAGACCAATGTCGCCAAGTTGAGATGAACACGTTTGTCAAACGCTGTGTTGGTCCGTAAAGTTAAAACACAGCATTCCACCTAAGTGTAACAGACAGTTTAGTGTTTCTTTTAATATTTTGAGTCTTGCCCTTTAACCTTTTAAGATGCCAAAATGGATTTATTTACTCGTGTGTGTCAAAAGGAAAAATGCTAGCACGCGTAACATTTTATCCTAAAAATAACTATAAACGAACCAATACATTTATTAACATTTAGAGTGTGACATTTGGAAAAATATAATAATTGTTGTAGTATTGAAACACTCCAAAAGGATGCTCAAATCCGTTGACCAGAGATGGGAAAGACATTAATTGTATTCTCCATATTGCCCTTTTTTGTCTTGTAAATTTCTTTGTAAAACAAGTTTATTACGAGAAGCTGTAATAAATATTTATTGCCAAAGTCATTCTATGACTAGCGTATGTTATTTCGGGCGGTAAGAGGTGAAACTCGAGAGTTTGGCCGTCACCAATGGAATGACAACGATTTACAATTAGAGAAGTTACATCTGGTGTCAACCAAAGTTGAGCATCTTTGCGGTGTTCAATCAACAAATCTGGTAGACGTTTCAACTAAATCTAAATAATAGTGGTTATAATAGATTTTGTGTTCATAAAATTATACATAAGAAATTATGTTGCCTAATGCACATAATTTATAAATAAATTAAGTTAATAAATTTTAATAACGTTTGCCAGATTCCATAGAAATATTGATAAAAGTTTAACAATAACGATTAAAACGTCATCTAAAAAGGATAGGAAAGAAAGATTATTTTGAAAAAGAATAATTCGTTTTAAACGTTAGGTTTTGGAAAATCCTTAATGAAACATTATGGGGAATGGACCTAGAAAAATGTAATACAATATAAGCCGATCTGTTAATAATTTTTTCTTCATGAAATACTAAATGTTATTTCACACAGTAAGAAATTTAAATATGATTAAAAAACGGATATAGTAGGCTCCTATTAATAAAAAGGGTAAAGAAATGTTTTGGAAAATCCTTGATGAAACTTTGCGAAATAAACATATGGCAATGGTAAGATAAGTACGGTAGGCCTAAGTAATAATGTTTTCTTTATGGAATATTAGATAGTACTAGGCAAAAGAGAAATAATATATTTTTTTAGAGAAAGATTAACTTATTTTTTGTAATGTTATGTTCTGGAAAATCCTTGATGAAACTGTATGAAATATTCATTCTTGACGGAATTACCAGGTGTAATATAAGCCGAATAATAACCATTATTAATATTTTCGTTATGAAATATTAAAAGTTATTGCAAAGTACAATTATACAGACTGCTAATCAACTTTGTTTAGGCGTATGTGTCAATTTCATCTCTGTGGAAATGGTAGAAGAATGGAAAAAGGTAGCTGAAAGAACCTTGGGGAGTGGAGGTAGATGCTCCCTCGGGCTTCTCGCCATCGCCTGATTACCTCTGAAAATTAACAGGAATTCTAGTAACGCATACAAAGACTACTTACTACTTTCTCACGGAGACGCTTTACTACCAATATATTTGTATAATTTGTTTACTTGTTTTGTAATTTTAAAAATATTTAAAATTGCTGCAAGCTATTTTGTCCCCAAAAATGTTACTTAGTTGTAGTAATATACCACTTATTATTATTTTGATTCTGATTTGTGTATTGTAAATATTGTTTACTATATTTCAGCCTTATACATGCGACACCGTACCGTAACTTTCAACCATGATAAATACGTGTTATTTTATTTAAACTGTATTGGTGACGCCAAGTAAAACAAAATGTTCTTATTGAATGTGTAATTTAATTCGTTATTACAAATTAGGAATATAGCAACGAAATAACGATACTAAAATTACAATGTGTTCAATACAATAGCCCTACACGGAGAAATATTAATAAACGAACCAAAAAAAATGTTTTTGTTTGTTATTTCGTTAAGCTTAATGCATAAATAATTAATAAGACCTACCTTTAAACTACAATTGCTTAACATAAATTAAGTAAACAAATTATTTTAAATATTATGGGATGGGAATAATCTGTAATGGAAAAGTTTAAACAAATATTTTTTTAAAGTTTATATTAAATGGATACATTTAAATTATATTTACGGACATGGTTGAATTAATTCTATTTGACTAGAATTCGTTGGTTATTAAGCACAGTAGCGTAAGTTGATTTAAGTCAAATAAAACGAATTGACTTAACACTAGTTGAATAATGTTCACGCTGGTATTGTTAGTTCAAACATCAACTGTTAAATTTCCAAATTTGTAATCGTTTAGCAATATATATCTAACACTTTTGACAGATTAGCAAGTACGCGCAAAATTCGGTTAGCCGCTGGACTAACCTAGGCATGAAAGATACCGTGTCGGGTTACATCTTGAATTTGATAAAGGCGCGCTCAACCGAATATTTAGAATACACACACTTTAAGTTGCCGTAACAGCGTTAAGTATTAAATAATGATGTAATAAATATGTATTTATAATAAATATGTATTTAGAATAATTTATAATTTGTTTTAGAATAGTTTAAAATATTTTCGAGGAATCAGTATTGAGAAATTTTTTTGTTTGTTAATTTGTTTATATTTGGCCTAAACTCTTTTTGTGAAACATTTTGACAATAATTTATTTCCACACCTTTTGTAAATTTGTATTTACTAACTAAAATCATGGTACTGCTAGATTGATCAATGGTTATAGATTGCTAGTTAAATTTAATAATGGATAACAAATAGGTCAGTTTTAGTGTTACAAAGACATGAGATACAAATACATGAGTTTAGGTTTATACAGTATGTATATACATATATATATTTCTTATAGTATAGGCCTACCAATAAGGAAGCTACTGTAACCAAATAACTTAATATTCCTCGTGTAGGTTCCATATTTTCTATTGCGCTTTTACTATATTCGATT
Organism: Antedon mediterranea; assembly: GCF_964355755.1. Lineage (NCBI taxonomy): Eukaryota > Metazoa > Echinodermata > Crinoidea > Comatulida > Antedonidae > Antedon > Antedon mediterranea. Next base: position 21,098,059 of record NC_092676.1, read on the forward strand.
ATTATGATAAGTAATGTCAGCATATATGAATATAATGATTATTGGAGATACACTAAAGCAGTATTAACTCAGTACACAAAGCCGTACCCAAGGCATTAACTTGAAACAATCTTGCATCATAGCAGTTTATATTACGTTCATTCATAAATTCCTTGAAAATATTAAATAATTTAAATAAGACTGTTGTATTACACAGATTTTGATCGAAAACTAAAATAACAAACCAATGCTAATTATTTCTCAAATGAGCAAATACACTTTGAATTTCTTCAAATAGAAGAAACATGACTAAAAATAATTAACACTATTATTATATAATAATTATTATGTTGTTAAAATTCGGCACATCACCAATTTATTTATTAAACAAACATAAATAATAATAATAATTATTATTATTTCACGGTTTGATATTCTATAGTTTTACTATGAATGTTTTTTTAAACTAGAAGGTAATTGGCAATAGAACACTTCATAACATTGTTAGGTTTATTCAGTGTATGGTATATTAATATATTAATTTATTTATATTAATTTATTATTAATTTACTATACTAATTGGTGAAAATAGATTCTAAACGAATTCAAGATGACATTTTTAGTATGACATATAATTATTTTTCTAATTCATTCCACAAATAAGATTCTGTAGGCCCACAAATTATAAAAAAAAAATTAAGGTCAAAATAACAATTTATAACGTTTACAATCTTAATAACAACATATTATGTTTACAAGTATAGGCCTTATCCATATAGCTCGGGAATAATCTTGATTTTGGAATTATAATTATGGAGAGATATTAACATCATGATATTGTTTTCAAAGCATTTTTTATCATTGAAATGAAAGCGAAGCTACGTCGTAGTCTTTGTGTGGAGATGAAACCTATACGCTGAACGACATATTGATATCGGTGGTACTCTATCCATTTATTACTGTACGCTAATGCGCCGGCTCAAAACCGTTTATAAAATATATTCTCGTGAATATATTATAATAATTGTAATGTTAAAGTACATTTATAAAAGGTAAATATATAATATTATTAGTGTGATTAATTAAAATTCGTTAAATTAATTTACGGTATTTAAATAATTACAGATATGCACTGATGATTTTTATTTATTTACGGATGATAAAAAGATTTCTTAAAGTCATGGTTGATTTAGCATGTTTCAATGCTTACCCCTGGTCCTATTGCCCTTTTTCTTGTTACCATTTTGTTCACTGTTTTCTTCGTGTCCGATTGCTTGGTTATTCTGTTGTTGATCATGGTGTTGTAATTGTTGTTGAGCCTGTTGTTGCTCATCCTCGGTAGGGGCTAGGCCAACCGTTCGCAGCTCGATGTGAGCATTCTCCTGCTCGTGTACTATATCCATCGACATTTCTCTTAATTTTAACTTAAACTTGTTAGCCTGCTTGGATAGGTTTGCTATCGTTAATTTCACACTTTTTGACGAGACACTAGCAGTCTAGCGCGAAATGCAGCTCTCTGGACCAAAGTCGAATTACATTTGGTTTTATAATAATACAATATTCAGCGCACACTCGATTAGCGCAGCTCATTTGCATACCAAAGGCTCTCTACCTCATATATCTAACAACCAACCGTGAATATCATAATTGGACCGAAAATTCTTTTCATAATTGTTTTGTTTCTTTAGTTATTTTGTTACGGTTTCGTAGAGATTTAGTTGATTTAATGCAGACTGTGGAAGCAGCTTGCTAAGTAAGAAGAAAGGGGAGGCTGAAAGAAAAACCCACCGTTGGCGTCGGCCCTATTGTTCTCCATTGTACCAGCCCACCGGCTGTGAAACGACTGGTCACGAAATCTATAATTTTTCTTCAAAAATGCGAAAACACCGATTTTTCGAAAGAGTGAACACGGCATTCTGTGAGCTATGACATTAGAGAAAAATACTGTCTAATTATGATAGTCCTAAAATAGGCCGTCACCATAACTTGTGATTATGATGAAATGTTTCTTAGTGATACATCTAAAGTTACATATATCTTTTTGTAAACTTTCATTTTGGTGCAAGAAAGGTCGTGTGCATGTTATATCTGCCTTTTTACATGCGCAATTGAACCTAACAGGTAACTGATACCTTTTAATTTTATAACCCTTCGCTAAATCCAAGATTCACCATGACTTAAACCAACCATCCGGTTACAATTGAATCATTTCAGTCATTACTCTAATAAAGATCATGTTAATTTTGTTTGATGACTTTAGTAAATTTGATAAATCAACTTTATAATCTCCAGAAACTTTTCGCTTCATTTCAAGTTTGAAATTGTATAATAATGGTATACTGTATACCTAAAACTTATTTGTTGTATCTCAGACAAGATCACAATGTAAAAAGGTATATTGAAATCATGAATAAATATAATTATATCAATTCAATTCAATTTTTATTTCAGAAAATTGTCTATATGGTATAATACATTACACAAAAAAAAAAGATGAAGGAGAGAGGACCAAAACTTTTATCTATTGGTATATAACGCCTCTCTCCATTTGTAGTACATGTTTGAATCAATCAACAAATATTTATATATACAAATTAACATTCTGTTTTCGCTTTTCATTATTCATTATATAAATATATAATAATAAAATAGCTATACAATATTTTATTGCTTATTGTTTTGCTGAGGTCAATCTATACATACAGTATACAATTTAAAAAATTACTGTATGTTTCTTCGAAAAATGGAATGAAAAGTTTGCAATTGTGTAATTGGTTCCTTTTCCAATACTATATCGTACTGTATGTTCTTTTATCCTTAATTGGAGTTTAATTGAAATCTTACAAATCAATAAACTTCCCCGCAAGATTATTTATTTATGGAAACTCAATTTCTAAATTCAGTAATAATTGTGTATACCCTGCACTACTCAACACAAAGTTTTAAAAAAGAGAATTTACTAAAACTGTTAATTTAACAAGCTGTTAATCTCGGCTGAACGAATTTCTTCTATTTCATAAATACACCTCTGTCAGTTAATACGTTTTAAACGTAGTTTTGTACCATCTAGGTTGCGTGACGCCATTTGGCCAATTACAAGTGATCATACAATCTTACGATTGTATTCAAATATGGCTCATCAAAAAAGAACATTTCCATTTATCAATATTATCAAATAGTTGGTGATTAATCAATATGATTCCTTTCGCAACGTCATGATAAAACATTATTGCAACATAACTGAATTTGTTGACCACATAATTTGGATCCTTTGTGATATATTTAGGCCATCTCTATGTATTCGTTCCCTTTTTATATTCTGATTAAATTTATTGTAGTAAATTATTTATATCATTGGTACCCCTTAGGATTAAATACAGTTCGTATAACAGTATTACATAAGATCTGTCTTCAATATAACATTTTATAAAATGGTAATTAATTGAAAAATTCCATTGAGTAATTGAAGTTATTGTTATTTGAATGGAAAGTATTGCATTGAATCATAACGAAAAGATGGTTACGGCTCACTAGCCACTAACACGATGGTTATTGTAACTTGTATTAAGAAAATGATTTGACAAATTGCTGCGAATTGGCTACTAAAAATGTCTTTCATTTCACTGAATGATTATTTCCGAATAGTTAATCCTACCACGCATTGTACTTCTGTATAATTATTTTTGAAACCTGTACTAATGATCACTTGTAAATTACAGTACAGTACAATTGAAATAACAATAATGGTAACAGCAACAAGTTTTGCTCAAAGAAGTTCAACTTTTCATGAAACATATCAAGAGATAGGCCTAATGTTTATTTTTTTTTCAAGTTTGTAAAACTAAAAAGAGAAACAAACATTGAATAAGAGTCTGAGATTATGTGCTCTTGATGATTTAAAAAAAAATAGACAGACAACAAATATATTATCATATTAAGGACTAATTTGACACGAACATCTTGAAATAATTTCATTCGGATATAATACACAAGTCAGTCAATTCTTATTTGAAGTATACTCGTTTTATTTATGTAAATTGATAATTATAATATTGTAATATTATCAACACCATCACAACCGCCATTGGGTGATGCTGTATTACGTAGGTAGTATTAAACTATGATAACATTATTAATTTACATTAGTCGGATATTTGGAATTTCAATTTTTGTTATAATTAGAAGATGAATAAACTTAAAAATGAAACTAAAATTTGGATTATCCATTCATTCATCAATTTGTTTAGATTGTTAGTGTGATTTGGTTTATAATACTCTGATTTTTCATCTACTTCCCTTTCAACCTGTGCAGTTATTAGCTAGTATCGGCTTTCTCTCGTTCCTTGGGGATACAAATTTAAAGTGCGAAGTATGGGCTAGAAATTGAATTTACTGTTAGTAGACCTCGCTGCAACGACCGCAGCACAGACGTAATCTAATAGTGTCACAGGCTAATGGGGAAAAGCAGACAAGGAACTGTAAAATGAAAAGACATCAAACTGACAAATATATTGATAATATGAACTAGCAATGAGATTTTAGATTCATTTAGTAAAAACCGTTGTTTTAATTCATAGATTTTTGAAGGATCGCTTAAACAGCTTCTCAACGTGAGACAATATTGCTTAAGACAGTAGTCGTATGCCTATTCTCTCTAACTGCCATAGGCCTATTACACCTAAAGTATTTTACAAATATTGTAGGTGAAACAGAGATACCTTGTTAATTATATAGCCCACAGTATATTGTATCACTTTTGTAGGCATTGGAATATACATTCGCACAAAATCATGATTTTGATTTGAAGGCATCAGGAGGTGTGAAGTGCTGAACCTATAATAAATGCTCTGTATTTTGCCCTTCTTTTATATAAAGGCGTCCTGGATCGGATGGCGTCTCTCCCATTTTTGGATCCGTTAGGCCTACATATTTTATTTAGAATTTAGTTTTTCTTATTTTTAACTTAGGGATGATATGGTAAATAGGTAGAATTTTGTCGTGTGAAATCACCCAAGGCGCAGAACACACAACAATCACATTTCTTACGCACTGTTTCATCCATAATTTACTAAATAAACTCTGTAGCAGGAGGTTAATTTACCTTGATGCTTTCATCGGATTTGTTTATTCTTCTAGTTAATACAAATACATACAGATATATAAATATATACACAGTATATTGTGCATTCATTACTTTTTAATACAATATTGATGATCCGGAAGTTGTATATTCTGACTGTCAAACGAAGCATCATCACCACTATGCAATTACATATACCAATTATTCTCCGTTTTCGAGTTGCAGTGTTGTACCACATAGAGGTCATATTAAAATACATTTGAAAGTAATTTTAATAGGCCTACCAATAGAAAACTATGTATTTGTCATTACGAATTATGATTGCTTTTTACATGGTAAACTCATAGAAATAAAGAATTGTAAATCTTATTAGAAATATAGGCCTAACATTTAGTAATTAAAACTAGGAGGCTTACTGTAGGCTCAATTCTTGGTACTGTATGATTGGACAGAATAATGGGACGCCCCCTATCGATTGTGTTTTTACAATACAACTTTCTAACTGACCTAAACATGACCCCGCCCTCTAAAATTATACACATCTTTAGAAACCAAATCGGTTCGAACAAACTCTACGACTGTAGAGTCTGTAACAATCTCAAGCGTGTTATAAAATATATTAATTGCGATTATGCTTTTTTAATGATTATTAATGTTTTTGTACTTAAGACTGTTGACATTCATATTCAAAAACTTATGACCAGAGAACCAAAAATAGGTTTAATCACATGGAGGAATTTTAACCCAATTTGTATTAGACACTAGCATTATTTTCGGATGAAAATCACTCCCCTATATAGAACATTGGCGTTAATACTATTATACATTTTTGTTAGTCGGTACCAAAATATTCTAGTTTTCCCATGAACCTGAGTGAGATGGTATATCCGGATACTGTACTGCATAATATGCAAATTAACTCTTTCCAATTTACCGACTTAACACAAACCGATACAATAGCGGTTAAAAGAACATGTTACTCTTTGTATTTCAGTTATTAGTGTATACACCTTGCACTTTTACTAATGCTATTTCTCTTAACAAATTGGCCAATAGAGGAAGTTATATATCGGTCAAATCCGGTATAAAGAAATCAGCTCTTTATTGCTGACCGAACTATTATTTAGATTCTTAATGTTCGCGTACCACTATTTTAGCCTGAAATTAAATGATTGTCATTTTAGTTTGCAAGATTCATTTTTATTAATTCAACTGCCAGATCTCTTTGTTTTTAAAACTTTTGCTTTTAGAGGAAACATACTATGTATAGAGTTATATATACCATTATGTTGGGCACGGCTTGATGTTCCGTTATATCATTTCAAGGAATTCTACTTAGAAAGATTAACTGGCTAACTATAACCAACTCCCTGCTATAACCATAACAGTATCTTTAAAATACAATCAACGATGTTGTTTTTCATGATTATCAGTCAGTGTGGTTTTGTTCATATGGATTCAATCTTGTTCGTTAAAATTACATAAATTATTTAGGATGTGACATGTCTAAAGGTTAATCCTATGTTTCACCTAGGTTAAATGGAAGAAGAAATAGTTAGTCTTTAGTATTTCCGTATGAATTGGTATCGTTGTTGTTTATTTTTAAACAGGTGAAAACCATCGCTTTGACTTTTGAATGTATCGAAATAACTTATTCATAACTATATCCATTTTCCACCATATTTGTATTTTTATTTTAACTTTCTGGCAATTAACACAATTTTCATTATAATTCTATTGTTCAGTTAATGTTTTAGGTTGTTTTTTTAGGATTTTTTTAAAGCACTAGCTTGTCTAGTCTCTATAATTGTCAGATAGTCGATGATCTTTCTTTAATATTTCGTTTTATGTATAGAAACTAACACAAAGTAAGCATAGTGCATTACTGAACTCATGCAATGTTAAATTCTCTTAGAATAAATGGGCGTAACACATACCCTTTTTGTTATTAATGTACACAATGAAAAGGAGAAAATAAAGCGAGTGAGTGGCCGAGCGGTTAAGACAGTGGAACCGTAATTACGTAGCCATAACATCGGCAAGGGTTCGAGGCTCACTCGCTCCATGGTTCTGGTGGTAGAACGATTCTTCTCGGATAAGGACTATAAACCGTAGTTCCAGTGTACACATAGCTCATGCGCACTTTAAAGAACCTAGTACATCTTTCGCGACGAGTAGGGGGTTACCCCGGTAGTCCACACAACACAGCCACTGTCACACACAGCCACTGTGCAAATTGGGACTGGACCGTTTTAGAGGTGTTTACCACCTGTTGGTCCAGATCCTTCACTAACTGAGTTAGTGAGAAGTCGAATAAATAAATAAAGAGTAATTTGAGAATAATAGCACAGTAACTTAATTACATAATCACTTTGTTTTTAGTTTGAATGACTGGGAAAGGGTGCGGTATGTCCTGAATTTCCAGGAATTGTTTTTAACTTTTAACCTACCTATTGGAGAGTATTTTACTTTCCATGGAGGAAATGCTTTTAATTACTACTCAAATCATTTTAATATACCACTTTAGAAAAGATCAGAAAATACAATTTATAATCAATCAGAATTACAGAGCAAAAAATTATATTAATCTACAAAATATTGCCACTAAAACCAAACGTTTAACCACAATATAGTCAATAATTTTAACTGAATCTGAAATAATAATTTTCTAACCTTTATGCGGCATTTCCAAATACTTGATAGTGGCGTGGGTGTCCGTTGTGATTTCTTGGTATTGTAGTTAATGTAGAAATTTATCTTCTAACAGGAATCTACATAAGAAATATAATTTGTTAGACATAAATAATACTTTATCATCAACGAATAAATGTACTTATCCCGTTCAGTTCGGAATCAGTTCTTCAAAAGGTGTTTGACATCGGTACAATTTAGGAATGTTACTTCGGAGTCATTCGTGTAGAAGAATGTACAGTAATATAAATCCCTAGTCCAATACATGAGCAGAGTTAAATCAAATGAACCAGACAAGATCAGAGGTCATAGCATATACGGTACCTGATTGGCACTATGAGAGTACCCACCTTAAATGCTGTTGTTTTCATTTTATTCCTCTCAATGTAATACTTCATTCTATAGGCTTATAACTGTTTAGAATTAAACAACAATTATACGGTCTTATGTAACGAAGGAATTATATAATGTGTTCGAAAACTGTTGGAATGAACCACAATTACCAGTAGTTATAGGACCCCTCGCATTATCCTATCCTGTGTTATATATTTGGACAGATAGGCCAAGTCGAGCACACTTCACGCAAATGAATATACTGTGGCTCATTTTTGGCGGCGGCTCAGTCAGTTATATCCCACATATGTATAGAATGATTGGATTTACTATAATATTGTTTGTCATGTGTTTGGTGTACGCATACCCGGTCGTGCCCACTCATCCATCCGGGATGTTCACCAAAGATTGTTAAATTAACCTAAAATATTGTCTGTCAAGCATAAAGATGCCCTTACAGTTCTAAACGTGTAGACTTTCTAAATATTACGGTGATTTGACCAGTTATAAATAAGTAACGGCAGAAAATAATTATTTGTTTTAGTTAGTAAGATTTGACAACCGCATTGAGGATATCTTTGCGACGTCTCAAGAACAGTTTGTCATTTGTACTGCTGGTTTTATTTCTGTGTCATCTGTACTAATACTATATCTTACTAATGAAATAAATCCAAGTGTACATAAGAATAGGCTATAGTACTAATGCCCATTTAAACTTACTTGGCTCAATAACACAGAATTATACTCAATTAGGACAAAACACCATTGAAATGTTTAGTCAATTAGAAGTCAATTGAATGGTTACAGCTCTCTTTAGGTGTCTCGGTGAACAGATTAAAGGGATTCATTAGACAATCATTATTCCTAAGAATTATTAGGAAAGTACTTCAACAGGGAATTCGTATTATAGTACAGTAACAGTTAATACAGTAATCATAGCTTAAGCGTTGTAATTTTAAATTACTATAGGAACAACATACAAAAACAAAATTAAATTTTAATTCGTCAATTTGACGAAATATATGTGATCTTTGCGATTGAAGATATTGTTATTTAATTGCAATGTTTCGATCAGAAAATTGAAAATAAAAACAGTTACACTTATAAATATATATTCTGATCTATATGCTTTAATTACGAAATAAAATGTAAAATACGTCTTTAGACTCTATATCTCTATTACAACTTTACAATTTTTTTTTTATTTGTCGACCTATTAATTAAAATCATGTAACTGTATCGTTGCATAAGTAGAAAATAAAACATCAAGATCGCACGTGCATGAAACTTCTATAACAAATATGCTTGAGTGGGAAAACAAATATTGACCATAAGTGAACAAATAATTATTTAACAACTTGATATTAAACTTAAATAAAGTAAACTTAATATAATATAACAACATGCATTTATGAAAATTTCTAACTGTTCTGTAAAACTGTTCTAATAACATTCTAAGCGTACATACCAATTTATGAGTTCTTGAAGGAAGAATAGGAAGGACTATCGTGAGTTATGGAACCGATATCGTGCCTTGGTTTTGAATGTTTTAAACTGCACATTAGCCTAACCAAGCAGATCAGAGCGTTTATAGCTCAGAGATAACAATGATGGACCAAAATTGGCGTCACTGTATATTAACGTCTGTCTATTACTGGAATAAGCAACTCCCAGTTGCTTTTAAATGAACAAAACGTGATTACGTAATCGTTATTTGAAAGTAAACTTGAGTGCCCGGATAAAATTGTAGATTGCAAATAAAGATAGGCCTACACTTAGCAAGCCTAATAATTAAAAATACAGTAGACTTTTACTGTAGGGTATTTTGTATTATTAATATTATTTTATTTCATTTCAACTGATTTTGCATCGTTATTTAATTTATTGTATTGCTTAAAAAAAATCATTGATAGATTGAACGAAAGATTTTACAAAAATAATAAAATATAGATCATTATTATTAACAAACTAGGGATAAGTAGGCTTATTAGTATTTGCTAGCATAGGGCAGTTACAAGAGGGAGTTTTAACAACTCCCTGGTTCCAAGCATGAGTTACTAACGAAAAGCAATAAAAACAAACTAATATTTTGACGCATTATTCGTGTCCCTTTTTTTTTTAAATGTCTGCATGTATACTTGTTCTCAGTGACAGCCGTAGTGTCTATATTAGTTTTTACTTTTAGTCTCACTAAACAAGTAATTATAATCAATAAAAGAAATTACCAATTAGCTAATCTTATGATAATGACACTAATTACGTGTTTATGGTGTTTAAAACCAGTCTATCACTATGCATTCAGATCTTTAGTGTTTAGTTTTTATTTGTAAGATGTCAAAATACTACTGTGAAATATGCCTTTCTACAATCCATTTGCATAATTTATTTTTATTATTGCTTTTTCTATGTACAAATAGTCTATTGTGAGAGAAGGAAGATAAAATCTAAAACGCTGTATTCTAGGGATAGTTCTGGTTAAAAGTGAAACTTCGCCCAGGCCTAGCGTTTAAAATGTATTGACCAGGCAAAGGGCAGTACGTTTGTCATAAAAACTGAAGAGAAACTTTGAGAGCTACATTTATACTACAATATATTTATGACATAGGTTTTATTTCTGTATAAAAAAAGCAAGATAAACACATAAACCCTTCTGCTGTAACTAAATGTTCATAGAACCGAATTAGGCCTACTTTGTTTCTTAGATTGTTGGGAAAGAGTGATTTCAAACCTCAATTTATTTTATTTGACGTTTTGGTGATAGTTTACTTTACAGTAGCAGTCTTTGTATTGCCCGTGTATCGCTAAACAAATTTACTAATCCTATTCTACAGTGTTTAGCGACATGGAGGTACATTATGCCAAATGTTTGCACGTCAAACATAGACGACAGAAAGCTTGGTCAAGCCAGGGAAGAGTGACACTCTTACCTGGTCAAGCCAACAACATTATCATGATCCAACCATAGACCTATACCAAACTTGTTTATGAAATCAACAATGTAAAATAATTAATTTTATCAACTTATTTTAAAATCATGGTTAGAAATCGCATATCATTTGTCACAATGTAGGCTTACGAATTATATAGCGATAGGTCTAGGTAAAATATGCTGCGTTGATTCGTTATAAATTCAAAGGCTGGATCGCAATGGAGATACAATATAAAATAAGCAGAAAATCGAAAACACAAAACAGCCAGAAATAAATTGCACAGCTTTAGGGTAACACTAGCCCTTATTCAGTGCAAGTGATTCTTTATACATATATACTAACTGTATGCTACTTCAAATATTTGCTTATTGTATATAAATGTAATAGTTAAAATTATAATATTATTAAATTATATTAGGCCTATGTGTCAGAGGTTAATAAAATTATTTAGATATAGCCAGTTATTTAATGAAAAAATATGAATTAACCCACAATAGAGAAAAACAAATATAATATAAATGTTTTTTAACAACATATTCTCAAATTATATTGACATCTTTGACGGGCGTATATTATATTGATTGATTGACAGGCATTTCAACATAGTTTATGTCATAAACGAATGTCATACCTCTATCAAACTTTTATAATTAGGTTGCGATATCTTTATCTGAATTGCGAGTTTGTTGTTTCATGTTTATTCGCCGTTTCCTTTCCATTATAAATGTTTATGATTGTCCCGTAGCATTATCCGAATCTTTACTTCTTATTGAATCAATAGGCCTAGATTATTATTACAGTGCTGTAGTGAATTATATTAATTAATTATTTCTCCATGGTTTTGTCAATAGAGACTAGATCATTTTTTTCCTTTTTTTTCTCAAAGGTGACTTAGGCCTATATTATTTGAAATATCTGAATACCAGTACTGAGTAATACAAATATGAATTTTTATAACTGCATGGCTCAAGAATGGACCTATTATACCTATAATATAGATCCATGAATCAAACCATTTCTTTGATTATTTTATTTTATTCTTCTACTAAGTAGAAAGAATAATTTAATGACAAGAATAATTATAATGAAAAAGAAATTAGTATAAATTATTATAACATATTAGACATTATGTTTAAAGAATTATATTTTAAAAGATAGTAAAAACATTGAGAATTATTTCTCCATGGTTATTGTCTCGGGTGGTTAATATCCTTCTCAGATTTTATAACTACTGCTTAAGCCATTAAGTTACTGTATACATGGTTATTCATTCATTGTTCATGCCTAGGATAAAGAGAGACCGGATAAGATACGACACATTATTATTATATTATATTCCCGTGCCTTTATAAATGAAAGATGTACATCATGAAATGAAAACATACCAGTCATAATTATATTAGCTTAGATTAATACGCCTATAGATTATTTATAGGTGTATTAGAGATTAATACACCTATAATACTTTTTTTCTTTAAAATGTTAAGCTTCAATGGACCTATCGAGGAAGTCCCATTTTACACTCCACTACGCATGAAATACCTGGTTAAGAGCTCTGTATTAGATACGCTAAGTAAGTTTCACAAAAACAAGGGTTCCCCATTCTTGATCTGGTATTAGATTATGTCAACGTATTTATAACATAACAAATAATTCCTCCATTATAATTATAACCACACCTGACTGGGCGGGACAGTAAATAAATGTTTTCTATTTAAACATTACGGTAGACCATGGGAGACTGTGTGTACGTGGATGTTGATTTTAGCGGTTTTAGCATGCCATACATTACCTTTATACCAAAGAAGAATTACTTAAATAATTAACTAAATAATTTCTCCATGCTATCTGTCTTAAATCTCTTACATAACAATAACATTGCGTGCATTATGTTAAAGTTTATAGTTTAGTTATCTTCTATCCCGACGCTTTGAAACATAAAAAGGTAATTATAGGTAGAGAACGATATTTAGACTTATAGTTCACGTTATAAAATGATCACCTTGTAAACATTTTTAGCATGGATAAATTAGATTATCTATGCTTTTACTATTAGGCCTATACAGCAAATCCCCCATGCTGTTACTTTTACGTTACATTAACATTTTGTATACAAGATCACCTAACATCGATATAGATGAGTCGTTAATAATAAATAATACATTTATATATTTATTTGATTAACATAGCTTACCTTGATACCGCAAATGGATTCCTTTTAAATTTTCTGTTGTTGAATTAAATTCACTCTTTTGGTGGCAAAGTAAATGATAAGATTTGAAAACTTTCCAGCCGTCACCCTGCAGAAGAAACTTGACTAGTCACTTTGCCCGCCCAACTAATTTCTCTGTTAATTATTCAGTAAGAAAAGTTCTTCTCGACCATATGTCGGCAAGATAGAGTTTCAGGGACGTAAGTTGAGATCCAATTCAAAGTGTACTGAAGAGACTGAAGACAAGAAGAAGAACTATGCACCGGTGATCGACGTTAATTTATCTGGCCGAATGCAACCCGATAGAATCATGTGTATGTGGAGTGTGAAGCTAACAAATGGACCTCGTTTAACACTTTACTATACTACCATTCACTATTGTATGAATTCGCTAAAAGTTAACCTCACTTGAGATTTTTTTGTTTAGAGCTTAAGCCAAAACTTGGTGTTTAATAATCATGTTTATGCATGAGTTGGGCGGAGTTATGCTGACTCTGTTAACCACTTTTTTCAAAGGATATCCGACTACTTTTTGAGACATAATTTCACCCGTTGTACTTTTCTGTTGCTTTGATTTCTAACGACTCCTTTCCTTTAGATGACTCAATGTGTATTATATTTTGAACATCTTCCTTTCATAAACAACGATGCGATCTTAGATAAGGCACTTATATTCTATTGTCCATTAATCATTCGTAGGTCCGTTTTCTCTGTTCCCGGTTATGGCTATGTAGTAAATATTAAAAAATAGATCTCATAACATGGTTAGGCATATTATTTCTGGCATATACTCATCATTCTGTAAAACCCATATTCCGCTTCTCCTGCTGTCCCTTACTACTCGTCCCTTCCACCGGACCCGAATATAAACGAAACACGCCGAAAAGTCTAAATTATGAAAGTATTTCTTTATTTTTCGATGAAATGATAAGATGTTGCAATCTTTCCATTTTAAAGGAAATAACTGAAATGAAGAAACCCGTTCGAATCGTCTTATGAACTTTAAAACAATGCTGAGAACACTATTACCGGTGTATATTTTATGCTCATACTTACTGGCTTTAGTAATTTTTTCGTTTTACTGTGATATTTTAAACTTAATAATTACGTAATAGGGCCTATATATAATATATACCTGAATTATTAGATAAACACAACTTCAAGTTCAAAACAATTAGGTTACGGTAGCTCACCTTTTTTGTGTGGAAAGATATTAAACATGGAATCATCAAAGTTAATGGCGCATTCAATAATTTCCAATTTTAACATTGTTTCGATAACGATTATAGTTACACGCATGAATTAAATATTTACTTTGGTTAAACCATGCAATACGCGCTTGTTCTAGACTTGTTTTTACGGTACTGATACTATTTTAACAGGTTAACATAAAAAACTAAATTTACTGAGATGCAGAATCGGAAGAGATAACGAAAATGTGTATCACTTCAAATAAATCCTTAAATATTTCAACCAATTAGTAATATTAAGAGCCTTTTAATTATTCTATTATTCATTTCGGTCCGATGATGTCCTTCTTTATACCAAAAAAAAAAAAAAAAATAAAAATAAACTGTAGACCTATAGAAGTAATGGAAATCTGCGACAGATGCCGAAAATGCAAAATGTAGCTAAATGGACGACTTGATAATAAACAATGAACATTTATTGGTAGCTAAAACTTGTATACAAACATCGATTATGCAGTAATCTACCATCAATAAATTATGCTTTCTTTTAACCTGTTTTTAACCAGTTGTTTATCATATAATGAAAATATAATTTAAATCTTGGCAAACCGCAGGTAACTATATAATGTTCATTGATAGTTTTAAATTAACTTTATTTCCTCTTTATTGCACTTTTAACAAATAAAGAAAAAAAAGCCTAGAGCATTTTTTACAATATCTTTTTAGATTTGTTGAATAGTAGAAAGAAATTGACAAATGAGCGAACTTTAAATCAAATATATATTGTTAAATAAAAATTCATACAAAAAGAATGGGCTGAATAGCGATGATAATTAACTTGTTACCAGTTTGAAGAGCCTTCGCGTGAGCTATGAACAAGGAACCAAACGAGCGTTAAACCACAGATCAAAAGAAATAAAGCAATTATAAGTTATTATAAATTATAAGCAAATAAAACGAATACAAAAAACAAACCATAAGCATTATAATATTAGTTTACAGAATATCTTCGCATCCGTTTTTTAAAAAGTGCAAAGATTGACTTATGAAAGTGGAAGATATTTTACCAAACGAATGATGTCACAAGTTTGTTCAAATTGTACTTTTATGTAATTAGAACTAACTAGTTTGACCAAAAACAAAGTGTGGTGTGCACAAATATGGTAGTGATATGCTTAAATATGGCAGTGATGTCCATAGGCACATCAAATTTTGTTTGTCACATTTGATAGAGTAGAAAGAGCTTTAGGAATTGCCAATACATTTTGATTTTACTTCTCTCATTATAGGCCTACAGTTTATACTATAGAAATACTTCAATAGACAAACGCTGCTGTTAACCAATCACAATATTTTAATTGAGGTTTTTAAAAGAAATGAATAACGTCTTATTGTTTTATTGCACACAACTTTCAATAATTTATCTCCATAAATAGCACACTTTATTAAAGTGTAGTCTTAATTAATTAGGAATTTTGTTTTTCAAAGTGCAGTTGCTCATTATTGAATTGAAAGGGTACAAACTTAAATTAAGAAAAGTATTAATTGTCTGAATAGGAATAATCTCGTACAGAATAAATAATATCAATCCCGCCTATGGGTTGTACAATTCAAACAAGGGTCAACTCCTTAAACCCCGCCATTGACCTTAGATGGTGCGCCAAAAGTTAAAGTGTACGGCGAAGTTCAAAGAGATAGAGGAACTAGGAAAAGACTCACATGCAAAGCCGATTGGATCAAGCCCCGTAGCGAGGACGTGCAAATATACATAGAATAAATAGTTTTTAGCAATCATTATTCTTTTTATACTTGAAATAAAACTGGAACAATTCAATACCGTAGGGTCCTCCCGATACCCCTTTCTTAAAACCAGACTCGCAGACGTTTGAAACTGGTTCAGTCATGGAGTCGGCATTAAGCAAACATACATTTCTGTCATTCTTTGTTCACATTTAATGTTAATTGATGCATTTTCTTAAAGCACGACAAGAAAAAAAAATTGCACTAATCATGACCTATCGGGCAATATTACAATTAATATTGATATTAAACAAAAGTTCAAATTCAAACTTCAAATAAAACTAGATAAACAAAGTTTGTTATAGAGAACGGAGCGTTTCTGAGTTGTTGAAACGACATTTTAAAAAACATTTGTATTTCTTTTCGAATAGGCCAATATAGGTCTAATACCGCGTACATCTTATCGTATTTAAACCAATTTAGTTATAGAAACTCGTTTATTTAGATTTAAAATATTTTTAGAATTTTCAATAGCATAAAAGATTATGTGTTATAGCCTATAATAATTAATTAAAAATAGTGTGGATGTTGTTTGGTCCAGTTTTCTTATGAATGATATCTATCTTGGTGATCATGGTTAAAGTCTTAACTTTGGTAATATTACAAACTACTTTTATTTAAATCTGTTTATATTTGTTTACAATTTGTACACAGTTGTACCGAACATCTGTCTCTGATAATTGTTGCACTGTAGACCTAGATGTTTTATGTTTCCTTGACGTCACTCATGTAACGCACAAGGTCAATATTCAATTAGGATGAGATTGACCTTGATCTTGCCACCTTATTATCTTTTTGACTACCCGACAATTATCAAAGAATTCGACGCCATATGTATTTAGTTTATTTGTACCATTTAAGATATCTCTTTTCAATTTAGCTCAATGATTACCATTTTTTCAGTGTATTACCTCTTAGCCACAATGAACACCTGGTTGTTGTATGCAAATCAGAGAAGACCATATTTTAATGTCGTAGGCCTATTTCTGTTAAAAACAATACCTCCTTGGTATAACATTATTACTTTAATTTTCATTTTGTGGATGAAAAGGAGGAGGATGTGATGGTCAACTGCGGGCGGGCTTGCTGGCTCTGTATAATTAAACTCGAGTTTATGGGATTGTATGGAGGATCTGTCCAGGTAACACCTTTAAAAAAAGCCATTCTCGTCTAACTTACAATTTTTCTACACAGTTAAACTAAAACTAGTAGAGGGACTTAATTTCTCATGGTATTAATGTTTGTGTTGCACGTTGAAGTGGTGTTGAATTTTCTCACTTATAAGAACTTTTTTTGTAAAAGATTTTATTCAATTAGGATTAATGTTCTCAGATTAAGGAGGTGGGTCAGACATTTAGGCACCACGCCCTCAGCACTTTAGGTAATCTATATGCAAACTACGGTATAGTGTTATAAGTAAAAAATATATCAAATCTGAATATGGTATAGTTATAAGCTGGTTTGTAAATGCGATACCAAGACACAGCTGTTGGCTTAGAGAAGTTATCGTTAGCGATTAAGAGAAAAAGAAAATAACGATGAAATAATAGAACTTTGGTTTGGTAATGTTTGTTGGTATATTATGAGGTAAAAACAATATGTTTTAGCAAATGATTGATGCAATAAACAAATAATATGTCCAGATAGCCTTTAGAAATATCAATAATATTAAGTAGTGTGTGTTTTGCCCAAGTAAAGAATAAACTAGTTTTGATTTTGCATTGGAAATGGGATCAATGCCTAAACAAACAGTCATGGATAGATTAAAAATTCCTGCTAGATTCAGATAGGGCTGAATACACTTCTAGACTAGATGAATGGTTCAGCTTTGAGAACCTCAAGCTTCTTCAACATTAGCCTAAATTGCTATAAATAATATGGGCCAGTTATACGATTTTATTTTCAATCTGATAAAACCGTTTTAAAATATATTCAACAAAACTTATAAGCGCAATGTAGAATGTATACATAGGACTGTACATCTGTTTAATTGTTTGGAGAAATGGAAAACTATATATTACACAGCAAATGTACTTTTTAGGTATAGGCCTATTATAATAATTCATTGGATATTGTGCTACTTGTTTGCTGTAAAACTGATCTTGAACTGTGTAAATATTTACTCGGAGTTGTTTAAAAGTACAGTTATATTGCATATAACGCATTGGATAGGCCTCGGGCAATATCGTTCTGTATTTAGGAACAGTAAGTATATATATATGATTGTTACTCGCAGCTTTTGAATAAAACCCAAATAGCAAAATATTCGGTAACTGTTTCAATAGATTTGATAAGTCAATTGGTGTATATTGAATTGTACACAAGCCAATGAAGGACATATTAAATAAAATGTTTTTAGAACTTAGGCCTATTTTGTAGCGTAACCAATTGATAATTGTGGTGGGGCACGATGGAGAATAGAAATACCGTAGTAGAAATAGGAATATTGAGTACTGTAGGCCTACATAAGCATTGTGCTTGAATTATTATCTATTGATGACTTGTTTAAATTACATAGACTTTCATTAGGATTTAAGTTGTTGAAAGGTTACTGCCCCCATTCTTTCAATGAGTATATTAAAACTAGTGAAAGATGTCCGGGTAGGCTTTTACGTTGGAATTCGAAAGGCAATACTTTTCATAATTCTGTATTTGTTTCCTTTCCTAGACTATGGGAGCAAATACCAAATGACATAAAAGATTCACAAACAATTTCTAACTGCTGCTCTAACAAAACACTATATTTCATGTTATGTATAGTTTATTTGTATTTTTCTTGTATATGGTTTTATCTTAACTGTTTGTATTGTATGGAGTGATTGCAGAATCTGTTTGGGCTTTAGCCTATTCTCATTCCTGGTTATTTTTACATTGATGACCGAATAAATATTATTATTATTATTATTATTATAGATACCGATCCATGATATAAGTAACGAAAATGCAGCAGTAAAAAACAGCAATAGCAGTATTTGTCGTTAGTATAGACTTGTAACAAAACCATGTAGGCCTAGGCCTACATATTGATACTGTGTAAATATTCTAATGTTGCGTAGAAATGTATAGTAACTTGTGATTGTGCTGAAGTTTAACAAATTACGTAGATCTTTAGAATTTAAAAAATAAACGATAATATACACTTGCATAAAGATAATCAATGATTACCAATAAACAGCTAGTTTGGTATTAGACCGACATTACTTACTATATTATTTAGGTCTAACATGATTTGTGATGGTGCAAACTAGTTTTTATAAATTGCGTAAGGACCTTTAGAATGTAACAAATAAACGATAACATACATGCATGAAGATAATTGATGATTATTAATATAACAAAATAAAAACTTTTTATTTATATTTCGATATTAGAATACTGTATTTTATTTATAGGTGCAAAGTCTTGACAATTTCGATCATTAACCAGATATAACGGATCCAAGGCAACATTAACTTTAGCATGTAGTTTTACTTTCCAAAAAACTAACAACGTATTGTTGTTTGTTTTAATCATTATCATTCAATAAGGTTATTATGTGTAACGATACATTATGAACACAGGTAATTTAAGTTCTTTCTGATCTCTAACAACTCAAAAACTAATTATCTTTAAATCAATTGTTTGTAATCAATTGTCTACTAATTCGGCAGTAGAATTGAACGCTATAACTTCGTATTTGGCAGTAAAGTAAGCCTAGTTAGCCTAATTAACCAATGAAGGCCTTCATTAACCAATGAAGTCTGAATCAAAACATTAATTTTTCAACTCAGGTCTCCAAAATACAAAATAGATAGCTACAATCACCAAAAAATGAGGTCTTAGTAATTAAACTTGTCTATATTACGAATTTTAAGTAGGCCTTACTAATAGTACTTACGTTATTAGGTCTATATATGTATTTCCTTGATGGATGCGCAAATGGAAATGTGAATGGAAAGGTAGCGCTAAATAACTTGGACGAAGAATGCCTTTATATTTGACATTTCATTATCATTTTGGTCACATATTTGCTACTGTAGGCCCTATATTTGTATAATATATAGGCATATCACATTTCGGGAAGTTCTATTTACTCGTATAATGTATATTTTATATTTGAATCATAATAATTCGAGGTACATGTCGTAATAATTCCTTGTTTAGCAACAGTATGCTTAATAGAATACCATAAAATAGAAATACAATTCATCTTGTAGGCTTGTTAATATACATAAATATTGTTAAAATTTAACTAGCTGATCAGTTTTGTTCAGACGGAGATCCGTAATATGTGCAATAATAATATAAACTCCAACGGAAATAAGTTGTTTTTTTTTTAAATTTTTTTTTTGCCTCAGTATCTTGGCCTAAATATGTATTGTACGTCAATTAAACATTTTTTGTTACTTGGCCTACTGTAATTGGTTTTTAATCGCTATCTCATGCTTTTCTGAATTTTGATTTTATTGAAGTTTTATACAATGTAACTACCATTGTAGTGTATTGCTTGTAATCGTACTTGACAAAATGGAAAGTTGCAACATAATTATGTACTTTAAACGAAATATTGTTCTATATGAATATATTCACCTAAATTAGTTAATTAATGATAATAAATTTTGTTTTTGGATAATTTAAAAAAAAAATGAAAAAGGGGAATTTTTTTTCTGAGTGAAGTTGTTGTTGGAAGTTGTGAGCTTAAGACATTTTTGGAGACATACTTCTGTTTAACGGACAAAAAGTAACCAATACTGTAACTTAAAGCAGATTAAGATATATGATAGTGTTATTTGATACATTATGTTATATAAGTCACGTGGGAAGAGAGTTACATATTTTTAGCGTTTGATTCTGCCTCGTTTAACAACCCTTGTAAATCCGTATCTATTTTCGTTACAGAGTAGTTAAACGGACATTTTGGAAACCGTAGACGCAAACAATTTTTTTTCAAAATAACAATCATAATTCAAGCTTAAATTCACTAATTAAAAACTTCCCAAAGAAGGAACTGTAGTATTTTTCTAGATATTTTGTAGGGTTTAAGGCAGCCCTTGGCTATGATTACCGCAGTCTATTTAGAAACAACCTGTTGACTAACAAGAGCCATACAGGTAATCTACAATAGGTGTGTATAGGAATTGCTAGAAAATAACATTGACCCCGGCGTATACTATTGCGGCTGGGCTCAAGGTCACGTTATAGATTTCCGCAGCAATGCCCGCAGCGCATGCTTATTCTTCTTATAAGGGCTCTGCGAGAGGGCTGTATAATACCAAGCTTACAGGAAGCTGGCTTTGTCAAAGCCTACAAACAGTATTCTTTCCATTTTGTTTTCTTTAGGCTTATCGTCGTTGCTACTTGGCATTTAAATTTCCCTTTACGGTAACCTTGGACCTAAAAGAAAAGCAAAGTTATCGAAAATAAATACGTCTAAAAAGTACAACACCATACACGCGATGCAGAGATATTAATGAAGTTTTACATCATCTTGTTGCACGCAATGCTAAAATAAAAAAAAAACTTTTGTAAAGATTTTAGTTTTCTCTTCCTGAATTTAACAGTTGGTTGGTTTCATAATTGGTTAAACAAATTATTTACTTTTTATTTAATCGCAATTATTATTAATATAACAATTAGAAAATTTCAATCAACAATCGTCGGCTTACCCCTCGGCTTCTGAACACATTAATGGCATTGATTGTAGAAGAAAGATGAATGAGCATATTAGCATTACATAATTGTGCGTTGATGTGCATCCGACCTTAAAACAATAAGTGTCATCTTCAACAGCCACGCCCATTATTTAATTATATTCTACGATACCGGTATTTGAAAGTTTGATCGATAGAAATATTTCTTCCCTACCCTAGGATTTGTAGAACATTTTTAAATTTTGAAATAATAAAGGATGTTTTTTTTATAATGACATTAAAGATATTTTCATTAAAAAGATACGGTAATAGGCCTACATTAGAAAATAATTTGTAGTTTTTTTTTAAATTTCGTATGGCACATATGACCAAACTAAAAATATTTATCTGATAAAATGTAATTTAAAACAAAAAAAAGTCATCAGAATCTCAAAATGATCTATTCAAAGATAAATTTTTATTGATCTTCATTTTTCATGTTTTGAAAATATTATTATTATATAATATTTATTTACATTTTACATTTGTTCTGATTATTTTGCTTGTTAAAATGTTAATATTTATATAAGCACATTTAATTTTTTTAAATGGAATATAATAGGCATAAATAGTTTGATGAATAACTATTGACCCTTAGATAAATACAGAGGGCGTAACATGCAAACTGATCAATATATTTAACTTAATTATTAATCAAATGCTTGCTTTTAACTTGTTCACAACGACGAGGTTCGACGAGGCTGAAGTTATCATGTTAAATGTACCAAAGAACTCCTTCGTAAAGCCTAAAGATTCGTCATATGGTACATTAATTAATTTTATCTCGTATCATCAGGTAAATATTAAAGATTGTTGGTTTCAATTACGATTTTCAAAATAAATATTTCTCTTGTCCGTTGTATCTTTAGAATTTGGAAACCCTAATCAATTTACACTATTTATCAAGAATACAGGACTATTATTATTGTCTGAGTTGACATAGAGAAAGTTTTTTATTGTGGAAATCATCATCACCATAACTTCAAATACAAACACATTTCATTGAAGTTCTGTTGAAAAATTCACCTTTTAAATTTAACTTTTAATTGGCTTATTTTATAATAATAATTATGATGTATTCAATTTAATAAATTAGTTACCGTATTCATTTTAAATTAGTTCATAAATGATTTATAAAAATAGTTTGGAAAACAGTACGGTACCATACTTACCGTACACCTTATTATTTATGAGAAATTTATAAATAACTTTTATAAATTAATTTAAAATAAAAAAGAGATAATACCCGGCTAAATGTCACTTCTTGAACCGGGATATATAATAAAGAATTATTTAAAAAAAAATAAAATAAGGTAGGGGCTTAATTTGAGATAACATCACAAATGATGTGGTAATTGCTTGAAACGTCTGGAAATTACCGGTAAACTTTAATTTGTTAACTTGTTACTATATTATCGTATTATATTAAAAAGCAAGTAATCTCCTTCAACAATACATGGTATAATACAAGTATATAACACTGACATTTAAGACAAGAAAAATAACGGTGTTTTGGGAATGTCTATTACTTAACCATAGAAAAAATAGCAGACTGTTGTTTGACAAGTACTTTGTATATTTCATTTGGAGCCAGATTATGAATAAATTCAATTCAGTTTGTTTTTCATCAACACTTTATCAGTATTGATTTCCTTACAAATTACATATATCTATTGTAATAAAAAACCAACATGTTTCGTAAGCACGTCAAATAGAGAATGATTCTAGCTTTTAGAAAAAAGAATTAAGAAGTTTTATATCCGTGGTTAGTTGAGTTTGGCGCCGCTACTGTTTTGCTACGCCTCTGGCGGTACACGCTTGTACAATGAGCTTTGGCAATACCTGTGTACAGCATGGAAATTCTATCTTGTCGTTTATCCGTAACCAATTGTTGTCAATCCAATAACACTAACTAATATTGTAGAAAGGTGTCCAATTGCTCCTTAAATACACTTCGTAATTAATTACCTGTTACTAAATAATCCGAATGAGTGTTAAATTAATCGATACGATTAAGCAAATTTGGTATGTTTAATTTTTCAAGCAAGTAATAGGGATAAAATTGTGTAAGCGCGATGGTATATTCTAATTGGTTGCACTCGATTTAACTTAATGTTGTTTTATGATTTGGATGTGGTTATGTCGCATGCTCAACTGCTCCGGTACAAATGAATGAAGAAGATCTAGCCTACGATTTCACGCATCTTTTGATTTATATAGCAAGCAGATAGATCAAGAAACTCAGCGAATATACTTGCCTACCAATTCCTCCATGGGCTTTTACCATGGGTAATTTTACAGTAAGCCTAAAGTTTGAAAACGAAAGCACTGACCAAACTCGTTGTTGATATATGGAAACACGTTTTCCTTCAGAAAAAAACCCAATTTAAATCATGATGTACTTTTAATGTTCTGTTTCTCACTTCTTTCTTATGTGAGGGTACTACATTCTATAAAGTGATACTAATCATTGTTTTTATCATAATCATCATATCACTCATGAACCTAATCACGACCGGACACGATTTACGCTAACATCATAACAAATTTGAAACATCTTCAAAGATATTTTTCCGAAGGTCACCAATATTGTTTGAATTAAATTTTCCACTTGAACTGAGCATGACATTCTAGGCCTACCTGTTAAGACAAAGACCAATTTCAAGGTCAGAATTTAGCAATCCAAAGAAGCCTAATCAACTAGAAACATTTCGTGCATACGACTGATTTTAAATTTTCCGGGTAATAGCATAAACATAGCAATTTTACGTTGTTCATATATTGTTTTTACTATACAATAAAATTAATTACCGTAGACTGACACGCGATTATCATATCCTAATTTTAAATTTAAAATCAATTGGTGGCGGGTTTCATGTATTGTGCTTGAGTGTTAGGCCTATAGTATCTTGTATTAAGAATGATTAAATAACGAAATAATAGTAAACGCGAGTTAAATTGGCAGATTAACAGTGATAATGATAACTAAGTACGTGCATGTACTGACCTAAATATTGTCACGAATTATTTTGAGCAAAACCTATTTCTAATTTGCCAACAATTTCTACTTCTTTCAGTACACTAAGTAGGCCCTAGACCGTATTAATTTAAATAATCAATTACAAATTAAAAACAATTGTGGAAATGGAACAAAATATATAGCATCCATTTAATCCTCAATAGGCCGATTTAATAGATATGTATTGTGTTGTAAAAACACATGCGCACCTAAAGTTCAAAAAAATGGCAAGATCACATGGTTCTAATGACGTAAAATTTAGAATAGCACCTGAAATGTTGCATTTAGGCCTAATAACTTCACGAAATGGAATCAATCTAAATTACCAATAGAACGCAAAGTCAGACTATAATACGATAGTACGACCTCTATACTAAGGGAGCTTTTCCGCCTTCGTGTCGGGAAGGCGATTTTATATACATGAACTAACATACTCTCCCATCTAATATTGTTGGATATACAGTATTTGGGAAGTTTATTATATTGTAGAAAAAAAATCCTATGAATTGTACTTGTTAGATTTAGTACATTTTATCAGTCTATACTGTACGGTACACTTTTATAGTAGTTACCAAGAAAATTAATTGGAATTCTATTTTCTGCTATGATACTCTGTTGATTTCAATGTAAACTATTCCAAAACAAAAACACACAAAAAAACAAAAAAAAAACAAAGAAAACAAAAATTACAAAAAACAAACAAAAACAAATAAACTAAATCAAATTGATTTTTAAAGTTTGATGTAGGTTAAAAGATTCTATAAAAAGGTATTGTTTCGGGTTACTAACTTTGGTTCAGGTTTTCCAAATATCTTTTGAATAGCTTGTTTACAGGCCTAACGGGTACGGAAGGAGACATGGTCTAGTGTGTAAGTGATGATAGAGCCTAGGCTATTGTTACCAATTAATTAGTTTATTTAGATATGTTTTGTATCTAAAGAAATCAAATACAGCAATGCATTTACATTTTATTTTACTAGTAGCAAACACAGTGACAGCTCAATAGACATTTATTTTTCAATGTATTTAACGAATAATAGCGTTACCACAAGATATGTTCTGAACCTACACTTTGAAAGTGGAAGTCGGCCATAAAAGAAACCAAACACTATAGCAATGTAGTCATATGTTATTTCAACTGACAATGTATTAAAAAATAGAAACAAAAAACAGCAATAGGCCTAAGTAATACAATATTTGATTCTTCTTCTAATTTGTCTTTATAACAATAGCTTTACCACAACCCATATTAATACTTTAAAAAAATAAAAACTTAGACGCAAGATAATTCAATGTAGCAAATAAACGTTAACAAAACACTGTATGGTACGGTATACGTTTATAATTCGTAGGCCAATGACTAGTTGAATTAAACCAACTTGCTGTAAAAGAACCAAGCACGTAACAACCAGACTTAAACTTAATATAGTATCATCATTCAACGAAATATAGAATTTTTTCAGAAATTTAAATCGTATACATACTCACTCACTTCAGCACAAGTTGAAAATAAATCGAAAGAATATCTTTCCCAGCAATTGTTGACTTAAATGTAGAGATACTGTATACTTATAAGTAACGCTGTAAGCATGTGCTTTTCCAAAACTGGAATAAAATGCGCATTACTATAAGTTTGGATAAAAGTTTATTAGGATTTGATTGGCTGTGTTGGTAATGCCTTTTCGATTGGTCAAATAGTTTCCGATCTGTTTCTCTGTCAGTAATGAACGAACTTAATTTTATTACAACTGTTTATGTTTAAAAATCAAGTTGAACCGAATGTGATTTAGAGATTTACCTAGAGATGATGACAGTTCTTGTTCTTGTTGAATGAAATGAGAGGTAGGCCTACAATTTAAAAATAATATTTCAACTAAAGAAGAAAAATATCAACACAATGGTTAAAGATATATTGTCACCTTAAAAATATTTTTTTTTCTATTTTTTTGTTGAATGTGCCATTTTAATGTCACAAAATATTTGTTCACTTTGACCAAAAACTGGGTCGAAAAATATTATTTACCTGAAAAAATGTAATTTAAAGCAAAAAAAACAAACATATAACAAAACCCATATTGTCTGTCAGACAATTGTTTTTGGTTATTTATTTCTTTCGTCTTTTTATAAGTGAAATAATTGGGGTTTTTTGTGTTTTTTTTACAGAAGTGAATAACTTCAAAAACGACCTATAGAAAATCAGATTTTATTAATCTACATTTTTAAGGAAAGAAAATCGAATTTACTACCACACATAACATGAAGTAGTTCTAATTCTCGTTTCTTTGTTTAATGTTTTAGACTTGGCGTTACATAATGCCAAATAATTTTATTATCGTACCTTGAGCTTAAATGCCAAATTGACTGTTTATTCAGATACAGTACATGTTACGCACAATATATTGAATACGTAGTTTAGACTAAAAATATAGCGCGAATTACTATAACTACAAAATTGGACAGACTATATTAATTCATTACAGGAACTGTGATAGTCTGGGCTCCAGACGGAGTTTTGTCTTAATATTAGTAAAAATATAAATATGTTTGCACATATGGCGTTTCATACGTGTATTACTTGAGTTTGTATTTTCAGAGAAAAATCGCGGTCGAAATAAAAACAAATAAATATAAAAAAAAAGACAATAAATACAGACTTGGGGCAAGTCTAGAACTGTGATTAATCATTTAGTTAAAATTGCAGATTGTTTACATTGTTAGACATAAAATGGCTAGATTTGTTTTTGTCTTGAGTGATGAAAAGCACACTCTTCCCTTTCCGCAACGTCATGAAAAAAGTACAGTCACGTGGAGTTTGAGTGTAGTGTAATTGTTGAAGTTTCATCTCTTATTGTGTTAAAATATCAAACTTGACGCGAGAGAAAAAAGATCTTATTTAAAATCGAGATTCAAAGAAATAAACTACTTCCGGTTTAGAAGTGCTTCAATTAAAAAGTGAACAAATAAAGGAAATTCAATGACATGTAATTCGCTCTTGAAAATTAACCAATATTACATAAGACAGTTAATTAAGTACTTAACTTGTTGCGTGTAGTCTTTTTTGGTGTTTTTGTTTTGATTTTTTTCGAAAAATGGTCAAATGTCATATTCTTATTTTAATGTTTATTTTACTCGTACGATTTGGTATTCTCATTTTCTCGTTTTGCTAATTGACAGTAACGGTATTGTTTCTAAACAATTTACTCTACTGTTAATTACTATTTTTTTAAATATTACATTGACAATTTGTTTTTGGTTAATTCTTTATGTGATAAATAATTATATGTTGAAAAAATCGTAGGCTTAGGTAACACTCATCAAGATTGCCAATGTTTTTTTAATTTTTTTTTTATTTATAACTTAGCATATTTATTTCACATTCATATCTTAACAAATTCATTTCACGTTCTTGTCTTAACGTGGTATACCTTAACGTTCATTCACATTCATATCTTAACATATTCATATCTTGGCGTTCATTTCACATTCATATCTTAACGTCAATGTTATTATTAATCTACAAATGTGTTTATGCGTAAGAGGGTTAGGATGTACAATTGGTATAATTACTCACCACTTATTCCATCAATATAACCATTACCACCCCGCCGCCCCCAACCTCCCCAACCAAAGAATCGTTCGCGCGCCCTTAAAGTCCTACACAAGCTACACAACAGGTTTTTGTTGTTGTCACGTGAATATCAACGAATGAGTGTTGACAGCTATAGTAGGAAGTAAGATAGTCAACAAAGATGTTTTTCGAATAAGCGGAAAACAATAATGTCGTTTTTAATTCCAAATTTTAATCAATAAATTAGTTTTTATTGTTTCTAAGGGCCTATCTGTTGTAAATTACGTGTTTTAATGTCACAACAATCACTTTTAAATGTCGACTTTAATTAGTTTTCAAATGTATAGGCCTACTGTTTATAGTTAGTATCTAACTTTTGATGATGATGATGTTTGTTGTCAATTCAAGTTGTTAAACAGCCTATTTCAAGACCTAGGTCTAGGTTTTTTCGCATAATAAATATCGCTGTGATGAATCACATTTCAAGAGAATTACGGTGTATTTTGGACTGATGTAGGTCTACCCTATTCATAAGGTCTAAATGTTTGACTTGTGGATTACAAGTGAGAACCAACTTAAGTCAACTTGACAGTATCTTTAACTTATATCTACATGGTAAAATCATTGACATATAGGCCTATAAATGTTAGGTCCATGGTAAAAGGTTAGATTTGTATGTCTGTATATGGATCAACATTTAATGAGGAGTTGTATCTCATTGAATAAAACTCGATGAATATTACCACAATATTATCATTGGTTTTAATCACACCATAGATCAACATGATATCGTCAAAATAATCCTCTCTAGCCGCTGACAATCTAATTAGTCATAATAATGCTTTATGCGTATAAAAGCCGGTATAACACTATTCAGATTGCTAGAGATAACTTACTTGATAATCGAAATCAAGTCTTAAGGCCTGACTAACTAATTACCGATGATATTGTCTCTCTCTGTAACGTATGTCTCATGGTTTTCATGCCACATAACAATTTTAATTCTAAGCTTTCTTAGCTTAGCTTAGAATTCATTATTTGGGATACCCCGTATTTAGGGACACTTTCTTGCGCAAAACATGGAAAATGTGTTTCAACACAACTGCCAACGAGGACTCTTCACTGTTGAGTCCTGCATATAAATGAATGATAATGACTACCTCTTCTTATCACGTACTTAATATGAATTCCAATTTAGTAAATATTAACAAATTCAATTAATGAAATCACTTCTGTTGAACTTTGTTGTTATTATTAGGATAAAAGACAATATATTGTCTCTCTGTTGTGAATTCAAATACTACTGGTTCGTAGACCTACCTTTGTTATCGTCTTTATCCATTACCTAATATTAACTAGATGGTTCTCGAATACACAGTAATTTCAGTGTAAAAAAAATGGAGATTTCAAATGTTCGTACCGCAGGACTATAAATACATTGTCGAAATAAATAAATAAATAGACACGATGAATAATGTAGTCAACTAAAATTAGCACCCTGGGAATTAGGCCTACTTCCAAATCAGAAACTTGTCTTAAAAATATGTCCAAATTTTTTATTTGAACTCATTTAAAAAACCCAATATATGTTATGTAACATTAGAGTTGAGGGATGGGGAAGAGGATGGGAAGATATTCTTTATCCACTCAGTAACGAAATATTGTTTTAAATGTTTTATAGGCCTATCAATAATATACCACTAAACACAGTAAAACATTTACAATTTAATACTTTTTAAAAACTGTTCCTGATAGTCGATTGAAATAGTAAAGTACGATACACCACTAGGACGTTTATATGTATTTTTTATAATTATTAATTAATAGGCCTACAAACGTTGAGAAGCAACTGTCAATAACAAAGTTTTTATTTGTATATTATGTGTTTATATATCCAGCAGTAGAGCCTACCCACAGTCACAGTAATAAATGTTCTTTGTATGTGTTTATATAACCACATTCACAGTAAGAAGATTTCGAATCAAATGGTGACCAAAAATGGTTAATACGTATATACAATATTATCAAAGTATTGCAATACTATATATCTCAGTTGTAAGTTTATTCTCCAAGGGCCCATAAATTTACCTACTTGTGTTAAACCAAGGACTCATAAATTCACCTACAAACTGGGAGTCTGAGAGATTGGAATGTTCCATTCATCGCAAATCAATACATTTGTATAAACGTACATTACATCTATCAAAATAGTATTTTTTAAAGAAAATCGGCCTGTCTTCAACATTATGATGCAGTACTCGAGCTGTTCAACCGGTTTTCAGCTATTAAAAACAATTATCGTAGGAGGAGATAGGAAAATGCAAAGTATCCTCGTATTATTGTGTGCAGGTATTTTTCATGAGGACATCCATTAGACAGCGTATACCACGATCAGAAAACACCCCTATATGGGGCAAATCTTTGAACCTAAATTCGTTTTAATTGTCAATAACTAATTATCTAACTAAATTTAATTATTAAACAGGGTTACATCAGGTGGTTAAAATCAGTACCAAGATTCTAACCAACTTTATATACCATCGAGTAAACATTCTAGGAGTAACGCGCGATTTACCGAATTTTGCCCTTACGTAAATTTATATATAGACTAGATGGCACGCTCGCTTCGCTCGCGTACCATCTAGGGGTGCTCACAGATGGTTCTCGAATACAGTAGAATCCACGGACGGGGACTTTTTTGGGACACTAAACAAAAACGGAAGTGTCCCCCTAATTGGGGTATTCAGAAATAGAGACAACAAAACCAATACTGGATTCCATAAAGGACAATTAATTTATGTGGATTAAAGAAATTAGGGAGAAATGGAAATGTATGTACGGGAATTGTGGGCGGCACGTGGTGGTGGTGATGGAACCGCAGTAATAAAGTTGATTGTATTTATATATTATAAGAACCAAACTAAATAAATAGACCTAGACATTCTGCGAAATGGAAATCGGAAATGCAAGCTCCTATTCAGTGAAAAATTAAACTGTAGTCTACCTAAATATTTAGGGCAAATCATCGGTTGTGGTGTTGAAATTCCTGTAAACATTTGTGTGAACCAAACTGGGTCGAATTTCTGTCATGAGTACTGATTTGTTAGCCTGTGATTTATGACGCCTAAGGGATCTATCTAGACTTATTTTTTAGAATAATGTACGTACCTGTCAGATACAATTGTCTTGTGTCGTATAATAAATAAGTACTGTAATAGTTACTGAAGTTACTATTACAATCTCGTCAATGAAAACACGAAAATGTATATGCGCTTACTTATGAAAACGTATACAGTATTATACTCAGTTATTGAAACAGTAGGTTTAAAAAAGTTTCGTTTGTCTGTAAAATGATGTAATCAAGCTGTTTACATGAGTCTTAATTTATAAGCACATAAACTACTTACATAGAAAGTAGGGTATCATAAATTTGGCCTTAGCACTCGGGGGAGTGACTAAGATGAAGTCCGTGGGACTACTAAATATAAATTGTAATGAACCTCGAGGGACATAAATAGGAATATTTCATGTTTCATTATCAATGTATAATAAATGGAAACTGTTTACCGATTCAAATAATAGAAATTGGTTTTTAACATTTTCCGAACCTATTGCAAGTTTATTCTCAAAGGGCCCATATATTTACCTACCGTATGTGTTAAACCAAGGGCTCATAAATTTACCTACAGTATTTGTGTTAAACCAAACTCTGGCAGACTGAGAGATTGGGATGTTCCATTCATCGCAAATCAATACATTTGTATAATCGTATATTAAATCTATCAAAATAGTATTTTTTAAAGAAAATCGGCCTGTCTTCAACATTATGATGGTGTACTCTAGCAATCTATCAAAATAGTATTTTTTAAAGAAAATCGGCTTGTCTTCAACATTATGATGGTGTACTCTAGCTGTTCAACCGGTTTTCAGCTATTAAAAACAATTATCGTAGGAGGAGATAGGAAAATGCGAAGCCTCCTCGCTATGTAACATTAGGGTTGAGGGATGGGAAAGCGGATAGGTACAAAGAGGAACAATTTTTAAATATATTCTTTATCCACTGAGTAACGAAAAATTTTGTTCATGTTTTATAGGCCTATAAATAATATACCTCTCTAAATACAGTAGGCCTAAAACATTTGCGATTTAATACTTTGTTAAAACTGTCACTGTCATAATCGATTGAAATATTAAAGTACATGTCACGATACACCACTACGACGTTTATATTTTTGGTAATTATTAATTAATACAAACGTTGAGAAGGAACTGTCAGTATAAAGTTTATTTGTATATCTAACAGTAGAGCCTATCCACAGTCTCAGTAATAAAGTTTATTTGTATATATTTTTATATTACATCTAACAGTACGAACATTCACAGTAAGAAATGTTCGATTCAAATGAAAAATAGTTAATAGGTATTTACAGTATTGTCAAAGTATTGCAAGTTTATTCTCAAAGGGCCCATATATTTACCTACCGTATGTGTTAAACCAAGGGCTCATAAATTTACCTACAGTACTTGTGTTAAACCAAACTCTGGCAGACTGAGAGATTGGGATGTTCCATTCATCGCAAATCAATACATTTGTATAATCGTATATTAAATCTATCAAAATAGTATTTTTTAAAGAAAATCGGCCTGTCTTCAACATTATGATGGTGTACTCTAGCTGTTCAACCGGTTTTCAGCTATTAAAAACAATTATCGTAGGAGGAGATAGAAAAATGCGAAGCCTCCTCGCATTTTTTTGGCGGGTATTTTTCAAGATGGACATCCATTAGACAGTGTATACCACGATCGGAAAACACCCCTATTTGGGGCAAATCGTTGAACCTAAATTCGTTTTAATCGTCAATAACTAATTATCTAACTCAATTTAATTAGTAAACAGGGTTACATCAGGCGGTTAAAATCAGTACCGAAAGTACGAACCAACTTTACATACCATCGAGTGAAAATTCTAGAAGTAAGGCGCGATTTACCGAATTTTGCCCTTACGTAAATTTATATATAGATTACATCAGTTAGACCATTGTGTCAGAACAGTGTTCAACACAGTCAAGCAAAATTACGTAAAAAGTAGTAATTAATGAGTCTTTCTTTAAAATCACCCTGTGGGCATGCATTACGCATGAGCAAACGATTGTTTCCGTTTTTCAGAGTAGAGTATTCTTTCATTTTACTTAGCCTATTGCTACTTAATGGTGGTTTTAATTATTGTAAGTAAAATTCACCAACAATAGCGTAATGTTCAACATTGCATCTGTCGCACAGGGCCCGCTCGGGATTATTAATTTACCAACTAACATAGACCAACCTCAATCTAAACTATTGTGAATCTAAAACGAAAATGTAACCGATTTCTTATATTATTTAAATATTCGATTACAATAATCATAACAATAGGCCTAACAATAGTTTAACTGTCCTTAAATTATTATTTAGTTACATTTTTGTGAATCTTTTTTTTATGTTTAATTGACCATACTTAGGGCCCATTGATTTGCTTACTTAAATTAAGTGACAACTTAACACAGTTAATTTAGCAAATTTGTAAAAAGGTCATCATTTATGAAAAACTACGCATATTAGGCCTATTTAGTCACGCAACTACTTCATGGCTTATTAATACTTTTCGCATTACTTTAGGCCTATATCTTAATTGTTAATTACTCTTGGCCTTTACGGGTTACATTTAGTCTACTTTAGATTAAACTTTAAAACTTATTTAATTCATAATGTTATGCTATTTCCTACTTTCAAATTAATTTTACCGTTTCTTTTTTTTTGCTGTGACGTAATTTAACAACAAATAAATTCATTTTAATGCAATGATCTACTACCACACGCCTAACTTAGTGAAATAAAGTCATTCACTACTGCTTCTAGGATATTATTAATAGCACCGTATTTTTGCATTTTTTAAACAAATAAACAAAGACGACAGCTTCCTAGATATTTAGTAACAAGAGAAAAATGAAACGGCAATTTAGTTCCACTAAAAGTTAACAATAAAACAGACTATTAGAGGGCGCTAAGTAGACTACTGAAGGGATTCATTCTGATATTCAGATTTGAAAAATCTAAAGTTAAAAATGATATAGTAAAATAATATATAATATTAATTTCTTCGTATATAAATATAACTTTGTTTAAATCAATTGCTTTCGTTCAATTTAAAATGTCTATAATGATAAATCATCAGGAATAATTTAATTGTTTTTTGATGTGTTTTTCTCTGTACCTTATGTTTAACTGTTATGCACCTTTTGTTTCGTTCTGCCCTACACCCAAGCTGTGACCTGGGATGCATGTAATATTCTTATGTATTATTTTTTTAAATAAAGAATCATTTGATATATCAATCAAAAATAATACAACGTCTGCCAAAAGGCGGAAAAGTAGTATTTTACAATACAATTCATAAAAAAAAAGTTAAATTAGGCCTAAAGGTAAAAAAGTTACATCAGAGTAATTGAATGTATTTTTATTATTTTAAGAATAAACAAATGAATAAATACATTATTTATTTTAAATCAATTACATTATAACAGAATGAATTATCACATTACATTATATTTAATTAAAGATATATTTAGGTTATACCTAATGATTTGTAATTGTATATAAATAATACTTGATTAACTTCCCGCAAATAGCATAATAACATCCAATAGCGAAAGTAATAACTTACCATAGGATAGTCGTTATTAAAACATACTCATCCGAATCTATTTCTTCTGTCTTCTGTTATTCTAACAAGGCCAGATATTGACAGCGTTTCGACTCTAACACTGCACGATATTCATTCGCCCTGACAGATGACGTCATCAACCCCACACGGTAACTTCTTTAGAGTTAACTGATAAAAGAGTAACTGTGTTGTTCTGAACATTATTGGTACCGGCCGGCTTCTTTTTATCTTCGATACCATTTTTCTTCTCATCCTGAGACAAGTTTTAAATATGCGTGTGAGATACGTTCTTGCTGTATTCGTGGCATTATTTATTTGGTGAGTTGGCCTAGAGTTTCTAAATTATTTTAAAACGCACCTTTTAATGAATAGGCCTGCAACGATATTTATAAGTATAAGTTTCTTTTCGTTTATCCAATTTGAATAGCTTTAAGTATAAACATAACTTACTACAGTACTACTACTTTCTCAAGTAGACTGTTTATCTTCTCGAATTGGATCAACAACAAATAAAGAAATTGAATATTTGAATCAAAGTGAAAATATCTTAAGT
The DNA here is from genome assembly GCF_964355755.1 of Antedon mediterranea. NCBI lineage: Eukaryota > Metazoa > Echinodermata > Crinoidea > Comatulida > Antedonidae > Antedon > Antedon mediterranea. Next base: position 21,133,783 of record NC_092676.1, read on the forward strand.
TAGGCGATTGTTTACAGTGTGATTAATATATAATAATATAATTTAAACATTGTGTGTAAGCTGGTAACATAGCTTATATTAGTTAGATGTTTAATTACGTTTTAGACAGACTTGTTGAATATTGACTACAACCTCTAATGTATAGAACGTTCTTATTCTGAATTATTATCGAGAATAGAGTATCTATTCTACCTATCAGGCTTGATTGTTTACCCGGGTAAGTTGGTTTGGTCAGGCGGTATAATTATCGCTAACTTTGGTAAACTTTGGCTTACCGGGTAAAATAAGGCGTGGTGTCTAGGCGTACCGTATGTGTATTTAAGAGATCTATCTTTCTTTTTTATTAACCTGTTATAAAAGTCTCTGTTCCACTAATTGTATTTTCAGTTCTGAGTGTATGATATGTTTTTGTGGTAAAACACTGAAGGAAAAGAAGAAACTATGTAAAGGTTCTCCAACAAAGTCCAGCGAATGCCCGTTTGGAACCAATTTAGTACCCGACGCATGTGGGTGTTGTCAAGAATGCTCTAAGGTAAAAATTGTTTATTTCTTATATCACTGTGTCTAACTACGCTGGATAGATTGTTGTAGGCCTACGCATTACCGTAGTAAAGTGTCTGTTGTTTTCGTCATCATCATATTCTTGCAACCCACAATGCTCTTTATTATCAACATCATCATCATCATAGGCCTACTAATTTATTCAATAAGCATCAACATGGCACTCCTCTAAACCAAATCCTCTCTTCATCGATTCATTTCGATCATCATCGTCCTTATCATCATTACATCCTTTTTCTAGCATCGCCGTTCTAATCACTGTCTAACAACAGATCTATGTTTTGCCTTTGTAGAGATTGAATGAGCCATGTGGTAGCATGATGAGTGCGATGGGAAAATGTTCAAATGGTTTAATTTGTAGTTGCCGACCACCATTAAACACTGGATACTGCACTGTCCCACAAAGTGAGTACAGGGCATGGCATAGGAAATGGCTTTATGTGTAGTTACTAATATTTGGTAAAAGATAAATTTCTGACAAACGTGGTGATTCGCTGGTGGCGCTCGTAAAGGAATACTAAATATATGAAAAAGAAACAAATAAAAGAGACTTGGGCATAATAATTGATAATTCTTCTGGTTGCTCACGAGCACCTAAAAGTAGTCGTAAAAGATTTAGGCCTACTCTACTACTGCTCGTATAGAAACAGAGAGGAGCTTCTCAAAACAGACACACAGATAACAACAGGGTACACCGCCATCTACAGTAAAGGTTTTACCAACTGTTATGTTTCCTTTTAACAGCGCCCCCTTTCATGTATTAATACTATAAGCAGTAGACATATGAGAAGTCCTACAAAACCATAGATATTGTTTCATGTATTTTACTAAATTAACAAATATGACCAATTAATTAAAACCATTTTATTTCTGGAAGCGTATTTGTTTTATTTTATAGCATGTGACTCCGTAAGGAAAGATGATACGCGGGGTTTTCTGACCCCAAGATTCAACAGTCACCATGAAAAGTGTCGCCAAAAGCTAATAGCGCCCTCCGATCAAGTTGTCCATCTCATGATCTACAAAGCCTCTGGTCTTGGATACGCTCAACAAGGCAGGACCTGCGTAACAAAACTCCAGATCATTGACTACACAGAACATTCAGGAAAGCAGATCACTGACGTATGCTCTAATCAGGAGGGTGGTTTTCCAATTAAGTTTAAGTCTTCTACGCGTAGGTTAGATATCGTTTTCATACAAGATGAACGTGGGTGTGGTTATTATGGACCGTTTGATATGAACGCGAAGTACAGAGCCTCCTACGAGTTTGTACCAAGTGAAGGATCTGGTACAGATAGGCATAACTTGTCTATGATACCATAAATAAAAGAAACACATAACTTGTATTTATAGATACAGGTATAGTCATAGTTTGGAGAAATTAATTTTGTATTTTGTTACACTTTATACAAAAAAAATTATATAGGTCTTGTATATTATTTTGAATAGTTTTCTACTATCTATATTTAGGCCTATTTAGGTAAAATTTAGGTATGATTATGTGATATCTGAATGTTTTTATGTTAGCTGTCAACGTTTATTGACAATAGACTGCTATATACTCAGTAAAGACGTATCTATCATAAATTGATTTAGCAGTTTATTTCGAATCTTTCTTTTAAGGGAACCCTTTCGGAATCCAAAAAAGGAGAATGTCTCTCCTTGGTCGATTTCTACTGTATTACATTAAACCTTCCGTCTAGAATTCATACATTTACATTTAGGCCTACATTTCATTTAAAACTACTAAAACTAAAACTACGATATGTTTGAGTTTATTTTTTGATATATTTATTTATTCAACTTCCCACTAAAACTGTTAGGATCGGGACCAACAGGTGGTAAACACCTCTAAAAACGGTCCAGTCCCAATTGCACAGTGGCTGTGTGTGACAGTGGCTGTGTTTGTGTGGACTAGTACACCGGGGTAACCTCCTACTCGTCTCGAAAGATATACTAAATTTTTTAAAGTGCACATGAGCTATGTGTACACTTGACCTACGGTTTATAGTCCTTATATAATGTATAAGCATGTCAATCAATTGAGTCTAAATGTATGTTCCGTGAAGGTTTAATTACACACCTTTAAGTCCTACAGCTTGTACCTATGTCGGGGGATTAAACAATTGTGAGAATCCAATTCAGTAGATCTCCAATGTAACACAGCAGAATGTTAGAAATGTTCGGTATTGCACGACCGAAATTGAATCTTCCGTTTGAGCTGCGTCTCAGTTTTCTAACAAACTCAATTTACCGTTCAAACGCTGACGCGTACGCAACAGGTAGTAACAAAAGCTTCGCACGATTTTTGATGACGTAGAAACAGCAACAGTCGTTCTGTGTATGCTACCGCGAGCAAGTTAAGATTCTAGCTGAGCTCGAAACAAATTCACACTGGGTATAATTCATGTTTAAACTGTGTTTAATGTGCATCCATCCTGACAGATAGAAGGTGATAAGTATTTGATGGTACCGCTCATCTTACCAAATGATAGCGGACATGTCATAGATATGTTTGTATATTCAGTGACGATTTAGAAATAAATACAATGATAATACATAATGCATTAAGAGAAAAACAAGGCCAACAGCCATTAAGTCGCGTGCTACAATGCATAGTGATACCGGACCGACAGACAAACAGACCGACAGACAGACAGACCGACAGACAGACGGACCGACCGACATAGTGAACTATACTGACCGAAATTACAGAACATGTTTAAAAATGTTGAAATGTTTAAAAACATTTATATTTTTTTAATTTACACGTGCGTAGCCTGTCACTTTTGATGTGCTCGTATAACGTAATTTCGAGTTGAAAAGTAAGTCAAGAAAACAGAAATCGGGCAAAAAGAGTGCGTAATAACATTTAACGCGCAGTGCGCGCGCAAAAATCTGCGCACTCATGGCAATTTTGTAAACGCTTAAAATTGCCTGAAACGTACTCTTATTTCATCGAAAATAAATTTTGAAAATTTTAGGCGCGCGTACGCATGCGTTACATGCGCTACGCACGTACGCACGTTTATGCCCTGAAATTTATGAGTACCAAATTTTATTTAATTGTGATTCATGGTTGTTAAGATATGATTACAAACGTGATTTCGTTAAATCGTGCGTAGACCGCGTAATTTTTTATTGCGCACCGTGAAAACATAACCACATCGATTCCTGGCCATAAGGAATATTCTGAGAAAAATTGATTTAGCTAGATTAAACTGATATCAAGATAAGGTCATAAAGCGATAAAACGCATAGTGATACCGGACCGACAGACCGACAGACAGACCGACAGACAGACCGACAGATAGACCGACAGACAGACAGACAGACAGACAGACCGACCGACCGACATAGTGAACTATAGAGTCGCTTCCACGCGACTAAAAACAAAGAAAATGGAACATTATTATTTTCCCGTTTTCTTCATCCTTTCATCATTCTTTTAAGTTATGTTTATCGTCGCTTATTATTATTAGTATTATCATACTGTTATTATAACTTATTTTAAAACTTAATTTATATTTTGTTTCGTCATCTTAATCGTCTTTGTCGAGTTAATATCGCCGTGGTTTTTTCCGTAGTATCGTCGTTACCGACAGATTGTAGCGATTCATCGTCGAATCAGTATATCACACGTCTGGAGTCCTGTATTTTTACCTCCGTCTTCAGTTGTTCTTCATGTACTGTTATTTATACGGAACATACACCAATTATCATGTGTAAAAAAGGCCTAATGCAGTATATCTTTTATCTCAATTATTCAGAACATCCAATCTTGTACTTTTTAATAATTTTCGAGAATCGTAAAAATGCATTGAAACGTTTACAAATGTCAATGTTCGATTTCGGGATACAATTTTTTTAGGCTTTCTTATCGACGAATCAAATAAAATTGATGATCGAGTCGGACCACCAATATGTACTTGTTTTATTGTAGTACAGTGCTGTATTTTAATAATAGCTATACACTATTCAAAAACAATTTAAGAATTCCTTAGAATGTTATCTAATTGTAAAATCTTGATATAACTTTGTGGTATTTTACAAATGATTTAATTTAAATTTTGAATACAAACACTTCACTATATATAATGTGTAGTGATATGCGGATAATACAGAAAGCACGTACCAATTTTTTAGGTGCTGATTTAAATAATATAATTAGATAATTCTATTAAATCTAACGTTCGTTATCAGTTTACAAATATTGAATTGGCTAAAGAACTTCTAGTGCAATGTTTTGGTATGGAAATATGGTAACGGTTAGAATGATGTTGAAAACGAGTGTAATACATCACACCACGGTTTTGTCACGTCTTATAATTTCAATATTTGATTTAATAACGAAAAGTAAGTTACCTTACTAATTAATTTTAGTATGTGTGTGTGGTGTGTTTGTTGCATACCGTACATCTTCTGAGGAAATATGAATGAATTTAAACACTCTCATGTTCACGTTTTTATGTCAGGAAGATTTTGATTAGCAACTTTTTAAGTCTTGGATCGTCGCAAACCGACAGCTGTTGTCGTTTTGTGGAAACACACAGTCACACAGTAACTGTATAATCACTAAAGTTTTTTATTTTGGACGCTCCATGTTTGTTATATATTGCATCATTCTTGTTTATGCTAATTATGTTATCCTATCAGATCTTAGTAGATGTCAAGCCATTGCAATAGGTGCACAGTCAACATCACATAAATAAGAATAACGTATACACGAATTGATGTATTGATTCACACAATAGTCAAATTGAGGGCGTGCTCAGGTAGACAAACTTTATTTTTTACATTTAATATAATTTTATGTACATTTACCCAAAATCTACAAGCATGAGATAAAAATGTACACTTTGATTTAAACAAGAAACTATAATATAATTATATTTCAATGAAATAGTAATAAATAAATAATACAATTTTGAGAGAAATATAGTTTATTAGTAAGGCATGCCTATTGTAAATTCTTAAGACGATAACGTTATTAATTTCTAAAAACATTGGCCGAAAAATTGGGTAATTGGTAAATTGTTGGAAGAGGCAGACATTATTTAGTCTTTGTAAGAACAAGCGCCAAATTATCAACAGTTAGCATGCGTATAATGACGAAAATCGATGCGACAAACGTAGATTGCAAACGGTGTCATCGCTCACGTAGTCCTGACATGATTGTTTACATGCATTTCTTAATTCAGAGATAGGATGGATACTAAATGCGTGTTACGTTTACACTTTTTTGAATTACTATTTAATTCTATAAATAATTTTAATCACAAAAACATACCTCCACCCAATTACAAAAATATAACCATATGATTTTGCGATTCAGAAAAAAATATGTTCCTCAGAATAGAACAAGTATTTTAATTTATGCAATGTACGTAAATGTACTTAATCTTAACTCATAATTTCAACAAGCAATTCTAAAGAACTGAAAGAAACCAATAGTCGCTCGAGCTTGGCATTGCTTCAATGCCGGTTCCGTTTAGTTGCGTGATCATGTCGGTCAACTGATTTAATTACAATCCACCGTAGACAGACGTTTAGAAAACATTGTTTAACAAGATTATTTCAGCTGCATATACCAGTTTAATAGAAATGAAACCATTCCATTTCAAAAACACTATTGTAGGTCTATTACAAGAAAATATGATTTAGTCCATTTTCTCCATTTTCTGCGGAGAAATCAATCGGGAACATTGCTGTTGAAAACGTCTGCGCAAATATTGCATCTAGAAAATAAAACAATCAGTGTATGATTATATGTAAAGTCATTTATTGAAAATTGTTTGTGCGATCTTTAACTAAAACAGCAATCATGGTGTCCATCAAACCCCTAACCAAATTCTACTCATTAGCGACAGGATTGATAATCAATGTTTTACCAACTTTACGATGATGTAATGAATTATAAATGGTACTATACCCACCTTCATCTGTATCTTCGACACAAAGTCCAAACACGAAGTTTCCGAGACTGAAGCTACATTTCAAACCAGGTGAACACGCACCGAATAGATCATTTGTACCTCCACAGACTTCGTTTTCAACCTGTAATTAACAAAATAAATACTTCGATATAAAGTACCATAGTAATAGATGTTTTAAAGAAGTAGTACATAATTTGGTATATTTAGTTTTAGAAATTCCGAAATTTCTCGATATAAATAGCATGATTATTTCCACTTCCAAAACTTCAGTAAAATTTTAGATAATATAAAAAATACAAGTAGTGTTAGTTGAAGATAAAAGATAAAACAATAACAGTATTGATTTATTAATAATAATAATTACTAACTCCAGACTGTAAGGTTATCGCCACCAGAGGTATGCGAATGATAATCGTAAAACAAACAAACACTTTCTTCCAATAGAATCAAACATTATTGTAAATTGAAATTGAATATTCGTTTGAGAGTAATACAATATCTTCTGAAATCTAAAGAATGTGAAAGATTATATTTTTGGCCAGGTAAGTGTTCCATCGGGACTGGATCCGGGTTGTGAACACCAGGATATTCAGTGCTTGTCATCGCCAATAGTTGTCAATTATTAGCGTGACAAGAAGTGTTGAAAAGGGGGTTTCAGGAAGGGATCCGTGAACAACCTATGGTGGGTTGTTGTAGAGAAGGAGAACATTGTTCAAACCTGTTTGAATTTACTTACAATAATGTTTTGAAATAATGGCAAATAAACAGTGGACTCGGTTATAAAGCTCTGTCTAAACTATGTGACAAAAAATGTAATGTGCTCATAATGGACATGATGATGTCATATCATTACTATGTTTGGGCATATCACTACCATATCAGAGCACATCACACCTTTTTTGTCAAACAAGTTTGATAGTGTAGACAGAGCTTATTATGATAAGTAAGTGTGTCCCCTCCCATTGCCCAACTTCATCCTCGTCTCACTTAATTATGTACGGTTTATGCATTTTATATAATATTGACAATCTGATGGAGTTTTTTATATCGTCTTTTAAGATGATTATTAAGAAAATAAACCGTAGGCTTATATTTGTTTTATTGTCACGATTACAAACTGTCTGCCATGTCTGGTCTGTCAAATTATACTTCCTAGTTTGACATTTAAACAAGAGTTGTTCAACATTAACAAACACTAAAAGGCAAATAACATATTTTATGTGCATAGTGTGTATCAATATAGGAATAAGCCTGCTTTTAAAAAGTTTGATATAAAAAATTTTAGAATTAATCCCTATCAATTAAGCACTAATGCTTTGATAAACTGTGTTCTGTTATAATAATGCTCATGGTTATAATGGAATTACTGTAGTTTAGTGTTTTTATATACATTTAGGAAATGTTAGGTTAGATTATTTATAGTAATGAGATGAATCGCTTTAAAGAACGCAGGTGACTTATTTTAATTTAATAGGTAAATAGTATAGTTTAAATTCAATATAGTTTGCTCAAAATAATCAACACTTTATTATACGTTACTCAGAATGAACATTATAATTTGTAATTTATTGTTGATAAATAATCTGCATATCTACTATAGTATATTTTTATATTCAATATGGTCTTCCAAGAAATAATCAACTAAAATGATTGTTATAGTACAGTCCTACACTTTATTATAAATTTAAATTTGTTGCTGGTAAATAATTTGCTTATTTACTATAGGAAACTGTTACTTTACATTTCATGTTTCTACCAAATCCGTCGCCCCTGGATGCGATAGAAATTGGTGATCTTTTATTATCATAATCATGTTGTATATTTCGTACTGATTTTTCACCCACCCCCACAATATTTTTTCCCTATCTTGTTCATATCTGATTTACGGGTAACGTCTAGTTAATTTGCATATTTATTCAAGAAGGTGTAACCTTCGTTTAGCATTCCTTTGTGTCTGTACAGTCAGTTTCAGCCCAGATGTGTTCCAAACTACCAGAATGGCAGATACAACATTGTGGTAAGATTTTAGTTTGTTTTGGATTGTCTATAGCCTACCATATAGCAATCTGCTATCAGTAGTTTGGTTCAAATAAAACATAAATCCATTTGATCAAGTTTTAATAACGGTTACTCTTTAAACTACCATTATCTAATGTCACCAGCAAGTAAAACTATATTAATTTATATAGAACGTTAAAATTACCGTTCTCACCCTGTACTATCCAATCAGTATCGATTTTCATTTTTAATTTCAAGTGTGAAGATAATACGTGTCTAGATAATTTCATATTATTTTGACCTTTAAATATCGCATGCATTGAAGTGTGATAGGCCACGTGTTAATTTGAAATTAAAACATATGCGTTGTCAATCTATCGTAAGTATAAAAGGCTATTAATATCTGTCATTATATTATTGTTAGGAAAGTGAATTCTTTCTTTAAACTTTAAACGGTTTGGGTTCGAGGAATTAAAATAGACGATTAACAAAATAAATTGTATAAGTATGGACCTATAAACTTATAGGTCCATTGTATAAGTAATTATTATCTGGTACATCAATATTCAAATTGATTACTTTAGGCCCACCTTTCTCTTATTTAGTAAAGTAGCTTATTTTAGTTGAAATTGTAAATGTAGATTATGGATATTATTGCAGACATTTCAGTACATTTATAAATATATAAAAAACACAAAACAAGAACTCACCCTCGTACAACGTTGACAGCATGCGCATGAATCGTATTCAACTACTGCATTTTCGGCGCATGCGTCAATTGGTTTCGAACCAGTCACAAACTGTTCACAATGTTCCGCCAATTCAACTTCGTCCATGTCCCAACATGGACAGTCATCAGTCAACACGCTGTGAACGTAACAATGTAACAACATTACTTGTATTCATTGGTAATTTAACTTGTACTGACATCGACATTCGATACAATCAATGAATGATTTTATTATGTGTAAATTACCGATGAGAATTGGTAACACTCTGGGGCTAAATTGGTAACTCAATTAAATGTTGAGATTGACATTATTGTATTTTCCCACAATCAAAACTAACTGAATAATATAAGTCGCAAATATGAAATTGAAATATACATTTTAAAATAGACTCTACCTGAACTATGTGGCTTAATATTATTTAAGATTTAGTTAATATACATTAAAAAATAGAAATCAATTTTAGAAAAAAAAAACTTTCAAACGTTTAAATGTTGCGTATTAATTGTATTTTGGAAGTTATTGACATATTTTTAAAGTTAATTTTTAATTCATTTGGAAGTTCATTCCAGCTTTTAGATGTTTTTAAAATTTTGTTTGCCTTGACAAATATTACAGGTGGGGACAACTGATATATAATCAATTATTTTCCCCCTCCCCCCACAAAAAATCAATCGAAACGTGTAAATAGACACCCTGATTGACAATCAAACATTTGCATATGTTATGTTTGTATATTAAAAATTATTATACTTTAGCTATATAGTGTTTCTAGTTGAAGACCATGTGGTTGATAAAAGACAACTAAAAGCTTAGTCATATGAAGTAAGTGTGTTTGTTTGATAGAGAGAGATTGTGTTTATTGACAAACGCGTTTGATGTATAACATCTGACAAACGCGTTTGTCAGATGTTATACATCAAAACTCAATGCACTTTCGTGTCATGTTTGACTGGATTTGTTATGTTAGTTTTCAATCAAAATATGGTACGGAAGACAAGCTGGGATAGGGTTAAGTTCATGCTTAAAGGTGATATAATGCCATCAACTTAAGAAAACAGTCTTAGCCGTATGAAACAAAATATAAATCTTATTCTTACAGATAAATTTAATTTAATCCACGAGTTATCTGCGTATCAGTTTATATAACAATGGGATCAGATTCATCAAACTTGCTTACCAAACAATCGTCTTAACTTAGATTCAAGTCACAGATTTTGATTAAATCATTTTTTAAAATAGCAATAAGTAAATCATTTTGCCTTTTTTCTTTTCAATCAATTTCTTAAAATATAAGACCACTTCAGTTCTTAAGTTAAAAATATCTGGTAAATATTTTAATGTAAGCAAAAACTTTTTATAAGCCAAAATGTTTTTTTCTTTTAACAAAATCTAATTTAGTTAAATTGTTGAAACTATCAATTATTGGAGATGCAACCTATAAAGGTAACCAAGTTTTATTTTTCGACATTTGTTTTCAGCTATAACATGGATCAATATGAAACTTTATAAAGTACTTTTAAGTAGAATACGTTAACAAATTTAAAGTAATATAAAATAGAGAAGGATCTCACCGAATATATAAAGTTATCAACCATAAATTAAAATTTTTTTTTAAAGATAACCATGTTTAATTATCGACATTTTTACTATACATACAAATCTGAAACAATACCTAACAGACTGACGACCATAAAGGTGATTTATCATAACAGAAAAACAAATCTCACAGTAAGATACAGGTGATAACCTAAGCCACAATGAAACTCTTTTGTTCATTCTAATATTGATTATAACTTATTTTGTTCGGGTAAGCGTGTTCAACAGTAAATAGTCGATGATTTCACAAGTTTTGAGTGTGAGCAAGGAAATTAATTTTTTTAATTAACGAAAAAGTGCCAAATGGAAACCATTTTCCAGAAATGAATTGTGTAAGATATGTTAACAAATATTAACGAATCGTTATTCATTCCGTTGGTATCCAGTATGACTTACCATTTTGCCTTTATTTATAATTTAAGAACTAAATGTAAAAACAGTAAGATATAGTTTCCCCTAAAAAATTATTTTTGTTGGAATAGGTAATTTAATTTCACATAATAGTTAATAACTTTATCAAAAATTAGATGAAAAAATAGTTACCTGATAAATCGTCTGGAAGCCAATGATGGGTTATTGATTAAATTAATTTTGGCTTTTTTTTAATAAACGAAATCGTTACAACTGATGATAGAAAATGTGTAAAGCCCAACTTCATTTAAATTTTATAATAATAAAAATAAACAATAATTTATAAATAAATTATTCGGGAAACAAATAATTTCAAACTATATACTTACCTTGGTAATATAACTGCTGCAATTAAATAGAAACACAACATGTTGATGAGGTAATTTAAATGTTCCGCACAGATAAACCAGTCTTCACGTCACAACGCTACAGAACAGTATAACACTTGGAACAGGTAGGCCTATAGACACGTGAATTGATACCCGAGAGAGAATTCTTCAAAACAAAATTTGGACTGCGTAATTGAAATTTAGCTAAAAAATTGAAAAAGCGAAACATGAACGTCCACTATATCTATAAAACAAACAATTTCTAGATTGAGAAATAGAAGATGCGGACGGCCCCGTTCCAGGTGTATCAATGAGGAAGACATCCGTCTCGGATACCTATATAAGATACCTGGATATCTAGGGGTTGTACATGCTATAGGCGAAGCCACGGGTAAGCTGTTGAATATTTCCCGATATAGAACGCGGTGAGGTATTACAAATTATGCGCCTTGCATCTGTCAGGCCGCCGTATGCGAGAACCCCTATGATCTAACGTTACGGACATTAGCTCCAATTTTACCTGCTGTGCCGAATCAGTAGAACGGGGCTATAAACGTTAGATCTGAATCAATTGCTCAATTGTAACCGCCTAATATCTGGCTCTGTTGGCATTATTAGATTTCCACACAGTTATGACAGCCTTGATTTGTTAACAGTGAATCGAAAGCGAGATAGATGTCTGAATATAAATATAAAAATATCAAGAATGTGGACTGAATCGATCCTTTGTTAAGATCGTCTAGTCGAGTTAATTTTACTATCTATTTTAAGAATCAAATATGTCTGTAATAAATTTGTGTAAGTGTCGTTTATTAGTTTTTATTACAAAATGGTCTAGTTAATCACCCAATAAAATTACTTTGACTTTATTTATGGTCCTAATCTATGTAAAGAGCAATTATTTAAAAAAAAAAATGTATTGACTTACCGAGCCCATTTAGAATTATTTAATTGTGTTTATTTTTTGTTTGCCATTTAATATGTAACAAGCACTCATATCACACTTTATAAAAGAAATTCATTTCTTTTTATTTCTATTTGTTTAGGCTATATCATTTACATAAGAAATATACTTCGACCGTAAACAATATAATATTTTGATTTGACTTTATAATTGTAAATTTGCTGGCTAGATTTAATATAGATAAGTTGAAAAATATGATTCCGCAAACGACAATTTAGTTTAGCCTATACAGTTAAAAGCAGCATTGTAGGAACATAGTCTGTGAGATAAGTTTCAACTTCTTATAGTTCTGATCCCTGTAATGTAATTACCTTTATATAATGTATTTCATGTTACTTAAACAACCTAAAGTTAACTCATAATGCTTTATGCATACAATGTTCTGTTTTTGTATTCATTTGACCAATTACGAAAAAATAGTTCTACGTCAACATAGGTAAACTAGAAAAATAGCAACATTAACCAAAGCAGTAGAACGAATTGTAAATGATGAGCAGAGAATGTTTTAGAGACGAAATAACCACCCAGTATACAATATAATAGCCTAAATTGAGATATTTGACCGTGTTTCTATTCGTTATTCAGTTCTAATTTTATCGCAAAGATTGCACCCTGTGGTTTGTACAAGTAAGTTCTTCAAATCTTCGAGACCTTTATTGTTTCAAATTCCAAAGAGTCCAACACCTATAATATATAAACGTGATTTCATCAGTATTGAAACATTAGATAGATTGAGGGATGCCTATCTGGCGGACTAACAGTTTAAATGAGATATGTATTGAAAGCTAGCATAACAATCATACAAGTCTCCAGATACCCAGTCTTATGGAATAGATTAAGAGCGCTCATTGTATTTTAATTTGCTTCTTGGTTATGTTATGTACTAGAAAAACGCCCCGGGAATGAGGGTATTAAATCTGTGTATCTTTTACCATTTGGGGACGACGGGGAAACACTTGTAATAACACGTCTTGTTTTTAGAATTTTGGATACCAAATTTTAGGATTTCTTCTGTCGATCATTGCATTATGCTTTATGACAACACGGGCAACAACAATTGCCTATTGATAAGTTAGTTAATTGGTATTGATTAACAATAGTACAATGTACCTAGGTGTTATGATTCTATATTACGGTACTATTATAAGTAAAGATGTACAGTATTATCAAAACGTATTTAAAATGCAAGTGTCACAGACTTTCCAAAATCTATTATTCCTGAAATAAACACGATTTTATATAACTTTTTATGGAGTAGTAATAAAGAAAAAATTAAAAGAAATACTCTGATACAAAACATTGAACATGGCGGGGTTAAAATGATTGACCTTAACTCTATGATTGAATCTTTAAAGTTAGGCTGGGTTTACTAAGCCCGGACCCAGGAAAGTGGAAATGTATTCCATTATACAATTTATATCTAATTGTAAGTATGACAGATTAAAGCAAACCTTGAGAAGCATAATGAACTCAAATATATAAATAAATTCTATATAATTTTGTAATAATATGTATGCAAAAAACCTTAATGTATATGTGAAATAAAAACTCAGAGGTTATGGGAGAATAGATATGTCATGCATATATTGGGGAACCTAATGTTCCAAATATTAGTTCCGTGAGATTTTAATGCTCAAGTTGAGTTCTTGGCAGTTTTGGAATCCTTAGGACTAGTAGAATTCATTGCAACTGAGGGCCAATTTTTCCCGACCCTATTTTTTCCGCCATCTTGGATTTCAAAATGGCCCCCATTTTTTACTCAAAACTGATAGTAGCTCTTATACGTACGAACGTAATTTGTGTCACAAATCTTACAATATTATGATAAATCTGTCCAATGGTACAATTTATAATAATAGCATATGGCAGCCATAATCTGATGATTAAATACATAAATGCATACATAATATTTATACGTTTTTAATGGCGGCCATCTTGGAATCAAGTGTATGAGTTAAACGATAGCTTGATGGTGCTTATGATCAAAAGACAGAAAAGATATTAAAAAACAAATTAAATGAGCTAAACCAAATTTATACATCTGAAGCAAAAGAAGCACAAATTAGGGCTCGAGTAGAATGGACTGAAAGGGAGAAAGAAATTAAAGTAAAAAGTTCTTTTTACGTTTAGAAAAAAACAAGGCTAAGAAAAAACATATTACGTCAGTTCTTAAACATAATGGGAAAATTACTACAAACACTAAAGAAATTCTTAACGAGCAAGTTAGGTTTTTCAAAGAATTGTATAAAGAAACCCCTTCTAACCAGGAAAATATTAATAGTTATTTTGATAATACTAAAATCAATACATTGTCTTTTGAAGAAAAGCAAAAATGTGAAGGTATGTTAACAAATTATGAATGCAACATGGCTCTTTTAAACATGAAGTTAAGTCCTGGTACAGATGGGCTAACAGTCGACTTTATTGCACATTCTGGGATTCCTTAGGAAATTTATTGTGTGATTTTGTTAACTTAAGTTTCTTGAATAAAAAACTAACATCTTTGCAACGTATATGTATTGTTTCATTACTGTAGGTGAAAGAGAGAAGCTTCATAATTGGAGAACTATTACTCTTTTGAATATTGATTATAAGATTATTGCACAAGTGTTAGCCAATAGGTTACATTCAGTCATTAGCTCCATAATTAGTAATGATCAAAAGGGATATATCAAAGGCAGGTTAAAGCATAAGATTAATAGAAGATTTACTTAATTATAGTGACGTACATAAACAAGAAGGTGATTTGATTTTTATAGATTTTGAAAAAACCTTTGATTCTGTAGATATTTTATGTTTTAAAATTTAAAAATGTGGCTTTGGTATTCAATTTATACAATGGGTTAAATTTATGTATAACGATACTGAAAGTTACATTGTTGGATGTCAGAAGTTTTAATGAATAGAGGAATTGTCAAGGTTGTCCCCTCTCAGCGCTTTTATTTATTTTACTAGTCGAAGTTATGGCAACAAATATAAGAAATAATCATTTGTGTAAATGTATAAAATTGCCGTCAGTAATTAACTAATTCGTGGTTAACGTGTTTTCCTTCCAATCCTAACGGTCAGGATTCAATTCTGAAATGGACTTATCCGTCAATGGGTAATTGGCGAATTTCTCGCTGTTGGATGCGTATACATAATGATGATAAAACAATATTATGTATGAATGAAGTAGGCCTACTTGCTTTATATGGTCGAGGCCTTGTACGACAACAGATGTCTTTCTGAGAACATATAACGACAAGACCCTTCACAAAAGGAAAGTAGGAATTCACGTTCAAATATCTACCGAGCGAACATCCTAGTCGCTGCTGATTCGCACACTTCATTCGCTGTCGGAGGTTATAGGCGGTCAACTTGACTCCAATCAAAATATGTCTAAATTAAAGTTACCTTTTAACTTTGCCCTTTAAATAGCATCATCACAGCAGCGTATGACCTTGCCGATTTAGTGTCGGCAATTAGACATGGCATAACGATTGTAACTATGTTTTAAAGATGAGAGACTGCTGGCTAACTACCGTAAGACGTGAATTTGATTATCAATGATGATTAATTATTGTAACAATATATTTCTATCGTACCGCCTTTTTTTCAATTAACAACCTTTATATCGTTAGTAGGCCTATTATAGCTAATTAATCACAAATATATCGCAAATCACATACCGTATACTAACGCATTTTTTTATATAGATAATCATAGCAAGGCAATCTAACAACAGGATGCTGAGCTCCGGAGATCAATGGGTTAATTTGTGGCTGCGACACGATCAGTTCCACGCCCCTTAACAGACACCGCGCCGCGGAGAATATGTAAAATAGTACAGTACTGTGGATTTAGTCGCAGCCAGAAATAAGATCAAAGGACTGTTACGAGGACCTATCTTGGTATGTTACTATTTTGTGATTACAGTTATTGAAAAATATTGCGGATGAATTTTGTGCCTATGTAAAAAGTGCAGACGATTTATAATAACTAATAAAACAGTCATCATAGGTTAATACCCATGATGCAACACAATACTTTCCCTCAGGAATCCTAATGGAGCAGCGTTGTAATTTACTAATATTAAAGCCGCATGTCTGTTTTACCTTTCCCTGGTGCCTGGCTAATTACATGACAGATATTTACAAAATTATAAACAAACAAAGCACTTAGTTGTGCAAGGTTTTTTTATATGCTATGATTTATCAATTCCCCCAATGGAATAGATTTAATATCGATTTCGACATAATCATTTATTATTACCAGGACTGCGTGGTATTGAATGTCAATTAATTTCATAAATTAAACAAAAATTATGATTAGATGACGATATTAACGCATGTTGAATAGCTCACCTATTGGCCAAATCAGTTTAAAGTTTAAGTTATTCATTACCGTAGATACATTTACAAGCAAAACAATAACTTTACTTTAATTAACCTCTATCATACATAATATGATGGCATTATACATACAATTTTGGCGAGAAACCTTAGGCACAAATTTGACAAATTTAGGCCTAACAATGAATTATACCAAAACAATTTCTTTTGTTACTGTAATTACAAATAATTTACAAAATTTAGATTTCATAGAAAAAGTTTTGGCGAGAATGACAGATTTAGGTAATCAAAATTGGTAATATATTATATTTTGAGTGAATAATTTGGCGTATTTGGAACAGTAGGCCTACAATTACATAAATTCCGAACGCATTAGGCATTAAGCATATTACATTGTCATCATCATGTTCTGAATTTTGAAATCATCTCACTCTTGCTTCTCGTCTTCTTTTTTTTTCACCATCTGTATGAGCTTTGCATATAATGCGTTTTCATTTAAGTTTAATTTTCTTATATCCCCATTTCAATTACATTATGATCTCTATTAAAGATGTATTGTTCCTTTGACTAATTCAAAAAAAAATAACAAATAAAAGTTTTCGAAAAAAGGTGGGTAATTTTGAAGTATCATAATAGTTATTAAATATCACCAACAATTTTTTGAAAAAAAAAAAAATTAACTGAAATACAGACGTTTTTTTGTTAAAAAAATAACTTTGACTTCCAGTCAAAGTTTTCAATCAAAACATATCCCATAATGAAACGCGCTTGTTTGGCTACTCTGTATGCATAATCATAAAACTTCCTCGCGATCTGTGTGAAAATACCTTCTTAACCGTGACGAGTTGTAAACAATCCTAATTTAGCATATGCATAATCATAGTTGCCATTTCTGGCATTATTATGCTTTTTGGCATTATTTGGAGGCCCACGGCATCTGGCATAATGCCGCAGCATTATTTAGCCGTTTTTAGCATAATCTGGCATAATTTTGTGTTTTTTGAACAACCAAAAAAATAATATACCACAGAACAAAAATAAAATATTTTGTTAATACATATCACCTTACACAATATCATATCGTAAAAAACAGATCTGTTCAGGTTTTCCGTACAATAGTTCTTCCATCCTTTCGTTTCGGACTTCATCGACTCTTCGGATAGGAAGGCTGCTCGAAAACTACCGTGTGTGCGATATAGGCAGCACAACAAATCCGAAGAGGCTAGCTATTGGCCAATTATGTTGCTCTATTTCAGAGACCATGCGGGTTATTGGATCCCCAGATATAGAGACAATTGAACGAAAACATTATGAAAGGGGTTTTGTTTTTTCAGTTCATAATTATAAGTGGCCACACCCCTACCCCAACCCTTAAAATGGCAATTTCCGGTAACTAGAAGCTCTAATTTTAAAAAGAATTTCTTCTAGAGAATTTGTTTTCCATATTTCAAATTATGTTCCATTTGCATCGTCGTAGCAACCCTATATTTCAAAATGTTCTTCACCTCTCAGTGACCATGATGGGGCGAGGTCCTAGGGACTCTTATACATTTTTATTTAAAATTAAGTGCAATTTCCGGCCATCTAGCAGCTCTATTTTTCCAATTTGTTTTACCTCAGCCCCAACCATGGTGGGGCTGAGGTCCTTGAAACACTTAATATATATTTTTATTTCCTATTTTAAATTATAATTGGCACTTTCAAAACTATCATGGGCTAAGATCCTGGAGGTACTAATAAATATATTTTTATTTCACATTTGAAATTAAGTGCCATTTCCGGCCATTGAGTGAGCAGCTCTATTTTTTTCATATTTTCTTACCTCAGCCCCAACCATGGTGGGGTTGAGGTCCTGGAGACACAATTAATATATATTTTGATTTCCTATTTTAAATTATAATTGCCATTTTCGAACTATGGTGGGCTAAGATCATGGAGACACTAATAAATATATTTTGATTTCATATTTTAAATTAAGTGCCATTATATTTCCGGCCATCTAGCAGCTCTATTTTTCCAATTTATTTTACCTCAGCCCCAACCATGGTGGGGCTGAGGTCCTGGAAACACTTAATATATATTTTTATTTCCTATTTTAAATTATAATTGGCACTTTCAAAACTATCATGGGCTAAGATCCTGGAGGTATACTAATAAATATATTTTTATTTTATATTTGAAATTAAGTGCCATTTCCGACCATTGAGCAGCTCTATTTTTTTCATATTTTCTTACCTCAGCCCCAACCATGGTGGGGTTGAGGTCCTGGAGACACAATTAATATATATTTTGATTTCCTATTTTAAATTATAATTGCCATTTTCGAACTATGGTGGGCTAAGATCATGGAGACACTAATAAATATATTTTTTTTCATATTTTAAATTAAGTGCCATTTCCGGCCATCGAGTAGGTATTTTTTTCCAAATTTTCTTATCAACCATGGTGGGGCTGAGGTCCTGGAGACACTCAAAATAATTTTTTTTATTTCCTATTTTAAATTATAATTGCTATTTTCTAATTATGGTGGGCTAAGATCCTTTCATATTTGAAATTAAGTGCAAAGATCCCGGCCATCGAGCAGCTCTCATATTTCAGTTCAAAAATTATAAATTTCCATGGCTGTGTAACAGGTTTTTTTTTTTTTGGGTGGGGGAGTGGGGTGGGGGTTGGTGTTGGTGTCATTTGCAATTACCATTTTCGCACCCCAGATATTTAGAATTATTAGTTATTACTCACAAAACTAAAAATATAAATTTTGTACGACATGGGGATACAATTTTAGGCCCTATTTTGTGTCAGTTGGGGTTTTACAAACGTTTATTAGACATAAAACCGTTGGTGGCGCTGTTTAGGGCCACATTTTGGGGATCTGGCATTATTTTTCCCAATCTGGCATTATTTGAGACAGGATACGGCATAATTTAAATTTTATCGCTGGCAACGCTGTGCATAATGCGTACTCATGGTTTGAAATCTTTGTTTACTTTCGCTCGTGACGATTTTCCAGATGAAATGTAATCAAACTAATTTACCTGTTAATTACGTAAACTTGTTGTTTTTGGCTCAAATTTTCGACTTAAAGTGAATAACTTTAATATTACTTTGATATGGCCACTTTAAATTTAGAATATTTTGACCTTCATTTTTTTGTGTTTCAAGGGACAATACATCTTTAAGGGGATATCTTCTGGGACCTTTTATTATGGATGTCCCCTGAATAGGGGTTGATGCATAACGATCTAATATGATGTTTTCCTCGTTCGTTTCACGACGAGAAAGTCTCCCCTTGATAGTGGGTGTCTCAAGGGAAGAGTTCCCTGTATTCAATAGTTCCTTCTAGAAAAATTATATTCAACTTATAGAAGATATAATGTCCGTCAAATATTTTTTGTTGTTGAATATGGCATTTTGATGATCGATAAAAGTTATTCACTTTGAATACAAATTGTATCGAAAACAAATAATTTACCTTTTCAAGTTGTTGGGGTATATCTTTAACATTAATTCTATTATAAAAAAAACGAAACATGTATTTGAATAAAAATGATAACATTTGAAAAAGGTGATTGTATTTAATTTTCTTTATTAAAATAAATCGTCAGAAACGTGAACACATATTTCTATGGCCAAAGAAACCTTGCGAAAAAAAGTTAGAAGAAAATACTTAGAGCACAATATTGCAATAATCTAAAACAACTAGCGATCCATTAACTAATCTCTAGGGTAATAAGTAGGATATTGAAGTTAATACATGAACACGCGTTTATTAGTTCATTTACTTTTTGGTAACCGAACCATCGACATCTTTTCGGAGGACAGTTTGTTGTAAACATCACAAAACAAAAATGAGGAAGTTTGTAGCATTTGGACTTGTTTGCCTTATTCTTGCTGTTGCATTTACAGAATCAGTAAGTATTCCCTTTATTATAAATTTAGTAGCATAAGTAACATATAGCAAAACATGCATGTATATAGCATATTAATTAGGTAAATGTGTATTTGTTGGCAGTACAAACCATTTTTTGTTTGTGAATAGATCTTAAAATTGTAGCTTGTAGTTTAAACGATTTGACCAATGTCTGTAATTTTCGAGCGTATAGGAAAGCTGAAAAGTGTATAAAATAATCCATACCCGTATCATGTTATCTATTGCAATTTCAATTTCCCTCTAGGCCAAAGATATTGCATGGACAAACATTGTAAACCTACCTGAAGTGTAGTGTGGTTACAGGCAATATTGTCTAACTACCATTTATTTGAAAAGTTTGACCAGATTACTGAAAAACAAATCCACATATAATTTGATACGAGCAAAGCTCCACGCCTATTGGGTGCTTGTTTGACCGGTAGTCAATATAATCATCTGAACAGTGTGAATAAAAATAATTATACTTGTACTATTGTGAATTCCACATTATGTTGAACTATTAGGAATTCACACCATTCCATTATACACTACACACATTTTCAAGAAAAATAAATAATTGAACACAATTTAGAAATATTTTCACCAAGTTGTTCTGACATGTTTTTCGATAACTATCAATATCGTCAAAATCTAGTAAATCGTTGTGAATCAACGTTTAAAACGTTTTCAAACTGAGTCTGTCACGTCATTGATGACGAATAAATTATAAAGACAAACACAGATGCTGACTTTAACACTTCTCACTTTGGATCAGCAGAAAAACAAGCCTCGTATGGTTCCACTTTTGACGCATATTTATGGAGGTTTTCGTACTTTACCAATCTGTCATGATTCATTTGTTCTGCTTGTTACTGAACAAAAACAATAAAAAATAAGATTTTTATTTTTTCTAAACTTTGTTTAATGAGGGTGACTTAAAGGCGCTAAAACATTTACCAAACAACGATATACATACACAAAATGTGAAAAAGTTAAAAAAAACAAACATTAAAAACCTTATAATAATGTTTATAGAAATATATAAAAATATGCCATACAATGAATTGGAAAATTACGTAACCTGGGGATAGTGTCTGCCATAATAAATAAAGTCATACTTTAATTTAAATTTATATTTAATGTTTCGCATTACAATGGGTAATGTATTAAGTAAGGACGGTGCTTTATGTAAAAAAAACAGTCCCTGAAGGTTTCAAAACAAGGAAAGGGGACAACGATGAAAGAACCTTTCTAGCACTTTGAGTTCAATGAGATCTTTTGTGGATTCTTGTAAGATGGCAGTTTTGGTAGTCCGGTATGAAAACGTTGGTGGCGCCACTGACAAATGTACCAGACGATTCCATTCCTCTCAGTCGGACGATTATTCTACTAATTATATCATTAAGAATTTATAGTTGCCTTTGGTTTTTTTGTGAACCAATGTTGCAATATTTAGTTCATAGTATAATACCTTTATAATAATATCTTTTTACGGTTATTAAAAATGTTTTGTTAGGCCTACTAATGAGTATTTCACTAACCTGGTTGAAAATTGTTCTTTCAGAATGCTCGAAGCTGCTCGAGTCACGCCGACTGTGGCCTTCTCTCTGGTATGTCATGTAGAAGTGGCTCATGTGTAAGAATTGTTCGACGAGATGGTGAGTATTAGGTAGATAGGCAGGCCCTATCGGTAGTATAGGTCTCTAAATGTTGACGATGTTGAAGGAAAGAGTATATACAATCTTACTAATTTCTTTTTAGGCGGCGATAACGGTATGGCACAGTTTATCGGATCTGATCTCGAACTAGAAATCGAAGCAGATGAAGAAGATGATGATGAAGATGATGATTAAAAAGTCAATCATGTGATCGTTTTCTTGACCCTCATTGGTCATCTTATCCGGCATTTTTCCATATCTTTATTGTAGTATAAACATAGAAATATATTCCACATTCACAACGATTATAATTAAGAAGGTATCCTCTGTTTGTTCAGCCTGTAACAACAATAAACGTCTTCCATAAAAAATGTCGTTTTCGTCTTGTTTTATTACATAGTCGCACGGAAGCTCAACCAAACCAATTAATACAAAATTATATTATATTATTTGACATTGTGTGTTTAACGTGATTGATGTTGTACCTAATGACTGACTGGCCATAATGTAATTCAAAGCTATAGCATGGTACGTTTCTCGTAATTCAAGTTTACCCGAAGCATCACACTAAAGTGACGAAAAGCCATACGCAAAGAATATACATGTAATCCACACCAACAAGCGTAACGCTTTAATAGTCTTGTATTATTAAATATGAAAAATAGGGAAACCGTTGAAGAACCGCTCATTTAAATTGTTTTATTTCATTTGTGTGGGTTAACAATGGACAAATCTCACTTGGATTCAATCATTTTGTATTATGTTATTAAAGTACATTGTTATCCCATACGGTACAATTAGTACTTTATTTATTTCAAACTTTGTTACCGTACAATACAGACCTGCCTACTCGGCGTAAGTTAATTGAAATACTTGATATATGCCTAAGACGTCTTATCGGAAACACTCATAAAAAAAGTATTTGCGACTTTTCAGATATCTAAAGAACACAATTAAAGTTTTACAATCAACATCGGCACATCAATAAGATTGTAGTGTTACCTGTTTATTATATCGAATAAAAAGATCTTGTTTTGTGGTCATATGGCCTCATGCAGCTGGAATGGTCTTGGAAAGTTCAAAATTCCACAAAGGACTGTTGCTTCGTTTTACATAATTATTTATTCTTTTTTTCATTATAAAAATATAATGATAATGGTAATACATTCACCTAAGGCAAGCAGTTAAGACAGTGGGACTGTAATTACCTAGAATGAGTCTTTCCGGATAAGGACTAAAACCCGTAGGTCCAGTGTACACACAGGTATAGTGTACACTACCGGTAGCTCATGTAAATCTAGTACATTTTTCGAGACGAGTAGGGAGTTATCCCGGTGTACTAGTACATCACAGCCAATGGTCATAACTGAGCCCTTGGATACCAGTCTTTGACTGAAGAGGTTACATTTTCTTAGACACATTATATACATCGAAATCCAAATCTTTACCAATTCCTCCATGGCTGCAGTATGTTGTATTATACAAATCGTAATGACATGACCTGTTTTTTTCTTTCAAATTGTTGAGCTTAGTTATCGAAAATAGAACTACTTTCAAAACAGGTGACATCCTTTTGAGAAATTTGTTCAGATTTAGTGTGCAGGTGGCAAAACCGTACGGAATCAAAATATCGCTTTTGTTCCATATGGCTAAATAACAACTATCATTGTTTTTAAACTCTGTAATAAATAATAGAGAAAGTCCTACAAGTTGTTTTATAGTTATCATATTTATCATCTTTACTTGTGGTGAGATGTCAATTAAAAAAACTGATAATAGGCCTTATAACGTATAATACAGAATCTGTGTTTTAGTCAGCAGTCAAGTTTTACTAGCTTAACTCTTAAAATGTAGATATACAAAACATTAATACTTGTGGTCATATCCTTATACAATAAACTGACAATGTGGTCACCTGAACTCTGCCGGGTTCAGATCCTGAACTCCTCCGGGTTCAGATTCTGAACTCCTTCGAGTTCAGATCCTGTGACATGAGATTGTCTTCAGACACGTTCCATCTACAATGTCTTTGTTGATAATCTGTCATTGTGTTTGTTCCAACGGTTTCCAAATTGCTAGAGGAAGTTAAAGATTTAGTATACTTAATTCATGCTGTGACATAACCTATGACCTATTGTATTTTATATATTTTATATATCTGGGCATATGGGAAGATCTTACAACATGAAAACTTTTCCTACAGTAAGCAGTAAGCTCTCTGTTCTACGTAACGTATTCCTTTTCGATGAGTCTGGAAACTCTATCTGTGCCTTGATTGTTTAAAAAACACCCGACAAGAAATGACACTATAGTCTTATACCGTTTTGGTTTCACTTGTCATCCAGCGGGTCTGATTCAATTGCAAGAGTCAATGAACAATTGAATGAACTTGTTGAAAAGAACGTTCGTGTACATAAACCACTGTACAACCAACTGTCTAAAGAACGGAAGCGTTTTATTTAAGTCCGTTATTATATATAATATTATGATCTTATGCTTTGTTTTTGAAGTGGTGATATTATATTTTTAACTGAAAGAGTGTCTGTAATTCGTTCTGAAAGATGTTTTTATGTTGTCAGTTCAAATTTTAGGTCAACGGATTGTGTCTAAATTACAACTTTAAGTTGATCTTTTATTAATTTGAAGTGAAGTGGTTGGGATTATTCATTGTTTCGCTCTAAAGAATAGACAACTGAAATAAATATGTCCCTAATCAGGATAAAACTTCAAGGACCAAATAATACAATAGGTTATCACTAAAAGAACAAATTTAGTATAAATATGATATATATCCAGGCTATGATATAAGTATAAAAGACTTCATCAGTCCGAGTGCAAATCATTCCACCGGTTTTCTTCAACATCTTTAAGTTGCAAGTGCGTACATACAGAACAGCAATGGCTAGGTCTAATTACTTTGAACTTCTTGGTATCTTTGTGTTCTTTGTGTTATCATTAAGTTTTGTATCTGGGAAACCATCGGTATGTATATGCACTTTAAGTAAAAATGTCATGTAATCAATTTATAACAAGTGTATGCTAGTAACTTTAAGATATAATTTATGATATGGACCAAATTACCATATTCTGTTGAAATTGAATTGTACAATACTATTTATAGTATCGTTTTTGAATTTATACTTTCTTGATAACATTTATTTTGTAACATCAGGAAAAATGCTAAAAGTAAACTCTTTGTTTCATTACCGTAATTGGTCAATTCACTAACCATTGCGGAACAAGGTCGATAGAGTAATCGTTATGTATTTCAATTTTTAACAATTGTATTGGTAATAAAGTAAATAACTTTTCAGGTTTTGAAACTGTCAAAGAGAGACGTGATGAGTTATCTTGCATCTGAAAATATTGATTCAGGTTAGTAAGGAGTTTTTAACTTCATTAAGTTACAGTATCTGTTTTATTGTTTGAAAGTTTGCATTGCGAAATCAAATATTGATATAAACAATGAGGACGTTCAAAGCATATTGATCGAAACGTCGATAAACTCCACAGTTATTTTAAGAACTAATACACGTGGTGTACCGCAAACTTTATATCAACAGTATCTTTTTTCTTACAAGCTCAATCTTACCTGGTACTAGTTATTGGGCTTATAATATTTATGAATTAAAATCTCATGTAAAATGATAATTAAAAAAGAAAATGTTGAATAAGCCAATTTAAAGTATAACCTAAAGTTCATTCACTTTGATTAGATTGAAAAACACTGATAACCTAATATAAAAAAAAACACCAAAAGTCAATGACTTTGGTAAAATGTAACTGTATATTTGTTCTCTTTTTTTATAAATAAAATAATTGAGTTTTGTTCCTTCGTTTTGGAAAAAAAGGAAGGATTTAAAATTAATTAAAAATTACGAAATGGTCCAGTATTCAAAGTTTCATTTGACACATCTTATTTGACATGTTTTTGGGGACAATATTATCTGTCTATACTATCAAACTTTATGTGTCAAACAAAATGCCCATATGTGGACATGATGATGTCATATTACTACCACATTTAAGCATATCACTATACCATATTTGGGCACATCACACTGTTTTTTGTCAAACTAGTTTGATAGTGTAGACAGAGCTTTAAGAATGATTCTACTTTCGTTTTAGTTGCTGACTTTGACATTGCTCCTACGATGCATATACAAGATAACCATAGGAACAAACGCTCTGTAAACGTTGACGAAAAAGAAATAAGATTCAACGCCTTTGAAGAGAACTTTCATCTGAAAGTGCAGCTTAATATAGGTAAGGAATGATTATTTAAATACGACACAGGGTAAAGTTATTACCAATTCTGACGTAATTTTGTTAATTGATTGGATTTCAATCTAATCCACTGGATTTACTTGTTTAGTAAACAGTCCAGTGTATTAGATTGGTATCTCCACTTCCTAAATCATTAAAGATTCTTGATTTTCTGTTTGAGAAACAAAAGCGAACCTTGTTTACAACCCTTTTATGGCCATATAGTACGTAAGATCTCTTTGGCAGGGAACAAATGCTTATAAAACTACGTTATTGACTTTCTTGCTACACATTCATGAAATATAAAGAATTTCAGCAAAAACTGTTTCTATTCAGACTTCAGATCTGTATCAGTTATTAATAAATAATGATTTTTATTAAAACAGACTTTTCAAGGAAAATGTTCACTATTTAGTTGGTTAAATCACTGACAAAAATAGGGGCCTAAGTGAGTTAGGAGTACATTCTAGTCGAAAGGATTACTTGAGAAATGTTGGATAAAGTTAATCGTAATTCTCAATAATTACAGATTATACACCTATACGACATATCCATTCATAATTGTTCTGTAAATAATGGACCTGTGTATTAATAATAATATTAGACCGTCATAAATTATTCATAAATCAAACAAATCTAAAATTAATATGTAATTGCGTCTTACTATTAGTACTACCAACAATGACGTTGACTGTACATGTATTAACTTTGATAAAATCCGCCTTGACTCTCGTTTGACTCTAGATTTTTTGAATAGACCCATTAATCCAATATGGAAGTTTAGCTATTTAAATATTTAAGTATATTCAAATATCCAGGTCAGCTTTAAGCTCGTGGTTAACAAAATGAAGTTAAATCAATGTTTATACTGAGATATTGATTGGATTGAATCTACATGTTTTAAGGAAATTAAAAAAAAAAAAAATAGGACTTTGGTCTACATTGTACACTAATATTAAATATTGCTATGATGACATTACAATAAAGTAAGAGTGTTTGTGACGAGATTATAGAGATGTACTTGAGGAGTTGGAAACACCTTTCGAAGTAGAAAAATATGGATTTATAAGTAGATAAAGTAGTAAAATAATATTGTTTTCAAAACTATAGTAACTTTAAACTTAGCAGAATAATAACATATTTTTTTATTTAAATAATTATATTTCAGGAGGTAGAAAATACAATATTCACTTAACTTGATTTAGGCCTATATATGAATATAAATAATATAAATATTTTTTATTTTCTATCTAGTAACAAACTGTGCACATTCAACTATATTATTAATGAATTTAATATACTGTAAATATTTCTTTAAAATAAGTATACGACTTTGTTAGGGAAAAACTCCACGTGCATTCCTATATTGTTTTATTGTATCAATACATTTTTCCATTAAAACAATCTAGAAATGTTATACTAAACTATAAGTTTTATAAGTTGTGTTCACCGATCATCTGTGAACATTCATTTTCAAAGCTAGGCCCAGAACTTTGGAATAACCTTTCAAGCACAATTCGTGACTCATCTTCAATTATAACTTAAAAAAAACTATTGAAAACCCATCTTTTCCCGAAATAATTATGTTACCTGATGATCGGTCATTGTAAAGCGCTTTGATCCTTGTAAAGGCGCTATATAAATTTAAATGTTAATGTTAATGTTATTATTAATCAACAGACCTTTTCCCGGCAAGTTTTGTGATTGAGCAAATTGGCGTCAACGGAAGCACCCTCCACACGCCCAAGTTTGCTGATTGTCACTACATTGGGAACTCTGTCAGTCATAATGATTCGATTGCTGCTATTTCAACGTGCAATGGAGTTGTAAGTATTGTACAGTGTATTTACGTCTCAAACCTAATTTTATACTGTACTACTGACCTTTATAATAATACAATGGCATCTTTAATGGTTATTCCTTATGTACATACTATATTGTAATATATCGTAATAATTAAAACCATTTTACTATCCGTAGGCATAAGTATTGGCTCACAGACCTGAGAAAAGTTTCTGTGAAAATATTTCAACTAAACTACTTCTTGTAAATAAATTGTCATCGTGCGCTGCAAAAGCAGTTCGTAGAGAGAAATCTTTCACTTGGAACTAGGACATAGCTTGTTATATAAAATATAATGTATTTCTCATCAAAATGTATATACAGAATGGATATATCAACACCGAAATTCATGATTTGTTGATCCGTCCTTTACGTCCGGAGCATACCGATAAGCTTCGTCTACGACGGAGCAGTGATGACGATGACGTAGATGCGCACATTGTTATCAAATTTGACGTTGTTAGCCATTGTTCTGTTGGAGAATCTGAAACTGCAGAAGATGTTACATCGTCAACTTCTTCACCTACTACACCATCTACTACACCATCTAGTGATTCAGTAACAGGTATTTGTTTATTTTTCTGTATGTATGTGAATTTATTCAGAAATATAAATTAGGGGAAACCAGAATGGTGTAAAGATTCACTTTTAATAAAGTCTTTGTGTATAGCAACTTGTGTGTATAATTAATTGGATTGTCACATTTGAGGAATGAATACACTTATGACTATATTTGCCGAAATTATGGATGCTAGTATGATATTGCATAGTATTTATTATGTTATGTCTTAAATGTAGATAATCCATTCGAGTACCAAGAACAGACCAGCGGGGAAAAACATCTCGAACTGCTTATATTTGTAGATTATGAAATGTACAAATACCATGGATCAGTGACCGAGGAATATGCTACAGTTATACTTAATGTGGTAAGTCGTGTTTACCTCTCACCGTGACTTTGAGAAAAAAATATGGCCATATACATGGCTGCAGTCGCGTGCTCAAGCTAGTGTTTACCGACCAACAGACAGACAGAGTCTACATTGCATGTAGTTTTCTAGAAATTTTGTCTAATAGTCGTGTAATAGTTTCTTCATTACCGTTTCGATTCATAGACCTTCCTATACAATCAAGCTTTAGCAAAGACATTTAACAACACAATAATTCATTTAAATATATACATACATACACACATCATTTATTTCTCCAATACTGTATTTAAGCACAAGCAATACAAGTTTTAAAAAAAGACAAACAAGAGATTGTTATATAAGTTTGAGAAGGACCAAACGAAAACGTTATAAACTAGACCAGGTGGCGAGTATATTAGACGAGTAGTATTTTAAAGTGTCGGTAGAACAAAATGAACTCCCTGATGAAACCTAGTCGGCTAAACCGACTGAGAACAAACATGAAACATGTTGAAAACAATCCCAGTATAATCTAGCCATGTTGATCATGGTGATTTAAATTGAAATAAAATAATGTTTGATAATAATTTTGTTGTAGTTTTCAAGCTTGTTTCTTCATAAAAGTTTGGGTGTCAGCATGAAAATACACGTGACTCATTTAGTCATCATTACCAATCCGTCCGCACAGGTAAGTTCTTTCTTAATAACATTACTAATCACTATAATGTGCATGGTAGTTGATATGGTGATTCTCTTTTTTCAAACTTCTCTACTAAGAACCGGTAAATAGGAATAACGCATCACCTCAAACTACCGAGCGTGTACAACACAGACCACATGAAATACATACTAATGTACTGTAAAACCATTATCTATTTAATTGTTTAACTTGATAGGACGCTCCAACGCTTTCATCTGATGCAGCATTCAGCTTGGATAGTTTTTGCAATTGGCAACGATCACGTTATGACGTTGATAGTGCTGCAGTTCTAACAAGGTAAGTCAAGCACCTTGGATATCAACATATTATAACTCGGTTTAAATCAATAACACAGAAAATTATAAACGTTTACGGTATTTACAATTATGTCGTTTATATGCATTACATTTCCAGATTTGATATTTTTGGAAGCTCATCACGAACCATTGGTTACGCCAGTATTAGCTCCACGTGTAGTGAGTTTCGGCGTTGTTCAATCAGTGAAGACACGGGATTAGGTCTGCCGTTTACACTTGCACATGAAGTAGCCCATAAGTAAGATGCTCACCGTTATTTCAATGCCATACCACCCAACATAATTGTTTTTATCTTACATTTTAACATACATTATTGTTGTCAACGATTCACCGTTGTTGACCTAAAGATAATCATAATAGTTTTCTCAGATTCTAATGTTGTACGCCCAATCTGTTTTTCACCTCTCTCCTCTTCCTTCCAATGACCAGATTGTCGATCTCTTTCAGTTCCTGGCAATTACAGTAATAACATCATCCTGAATCACTTAGACTAATTTTAAAACAATGCAAAACACCAACTTTTATTCTATTTTCTGTGTTACTTTTTAATATCTATACCGTAATGTAGATTATTCCATTTTCTCTAGCACATATTGGATTTCGTGTTACTATTAAATCTCTATACCATAATGTAGATTGTTCCATTTTCTGAATTACCACAAATTTGATTTCGTGTTACTATTAAAGCGCTATTATATGCTGTAATGTAGATCAAAATAAGTGGTAATCAACAATAATACTAAATTGAGAGTGTTTAATTTTAGCCTAGGGTTGTCACATGATGGAACTGGCAATACATGTGAAACGGGTGTGAACATCATGTCTCCTTCAACGCCAAGTGGCTCAGGATCTTTCAGCTGGTCAACATGTAGTGCCGCTGGTTTACAAAATTTCCTTAAGTATGTTTATTAATAAACTTGTTAACAAGTTGTACTTCTCGTTTTAGTGAGAATAAAAATGAATGTGCTCTACTACTAATTCGTAAAATTTATGGTGTTTTTTCATTGTGTCGTAAACTTAATATAAAAATATCTAAACATTATTTTAAAACCTATTAAATTCACAGCTCTGGTAGAGCAACCTGTCTGGACAACGTTCCGAGGAACACAGTGGATGTTTCGTTATCTGCTGGTGGTCAGCGTTTACCAGGACAGGTGTATTCTCCTGACAGACAATGTGACTTTAACTTTCCTGGCAGTCAAGGTGTCTGTAGAGGGCAGACTGTAAGTATTCTCGTAAATATAACATGATGATCATTAACGTTATGTGAAAGACTTTCTTATCTTTGTTTCTATTCATTTTTGCATTTCAATAAATGCTTTGGTGTTCATAATAATTATGAAAACAAGTAATTAACAACATTAGCCATCTCAATATTCTTCATAAAATGTAAATTTGTAATTCTTTTAATTTACCATTATTCATTAAGTTATTGTACTCTTCTAGGAAAATTGTGCAACAATGTTTTGTCTACGATCGGAGGGATCAGGGTGTACCACTCGTAACAGTCCTATGCTCGACGGGTCACCATGCGGAGGCAGTAGGGTAAATTTACATAACATTGGCCTACAAATGTGTGCACTTTTATGTTTATTGTGTATTTCATGTTATAAAACGATGTTTTAAATAAATGTGATCATATTGTAGTGGTGCATTCAGGGACAGTGCGTTCCAGCAGAAGGTCCAATTGGTGGAGGAGGCAGCGGTGGTGGTGGTGGCGTTCAGGTTACGTTTATTTGGGTGACAGTGTTTTCTGATTGTAGCCGATCCTGTGGCGGCGGTAAGTTACAATCCACACAAATAACATCAATACTTTACTGCTGTTTGTTTTCCAAAGCAACTAATTAGCTTTATGTTTGAACAGGACTGGAGATTCCTAACATCATATGCAGAAATGAAGAAATTCGACAACAAGTTCCGGATAGTAATTGTGACATCCTAATAAAACCTATTCAACCACCCAGCAGATCTTGCAACTTACAACGCTGTCCCACAAGGTAGGTCCTTACGTAGGAACATTTTTGTTTGATTACCTACTTAATAAAATAAATATAAACAACAGCAACGAATAATCAGGAACCTTTTTAAAGATTATGGGTTTTTTTTCCAACTCTAAGTTTGCCACATTTTGGAGAAGGTATGTAGATACTTAAGGCTGTCCACTTAAGGTCCACATGACTACATTACGTCATGTGCCTCAGATGGAAAGCCTCCAGTATATCAACCACCTCCAAAAGTCAGAATTCGCAAACAAAAATTTGTAAATGTAGACTAGGCTTAATAAACTTTAATTTTGTTGTTAAAAAGATGGAGCACTGGAAGTTGGTCAGACTGTAGTACAGATTGTGGTACTGGTGTTCAACACCGAAACGTTCGGTGTTTGTCTGTGAGCCAATTTGGATCTGAACAACCGATTGCTGATAGTGCGTGTGATTCAGCAAGCAAGCCACTATCATCAAGATCATGCGCTGGTGAACTCTGCCAGAGTTGGATAACTGGTAATTGGAATACATGTCCTGTTACATGTGGAGATGGTGGAGTTCAGACACGACAAGTGTTCTGTGCCATACAAACTCAAAGTGGTCAACGCATATTGACAGATAGCGACTGCGATGGCTCATCGAAACCAGATACATCACGCGCTTGTCTAGGGTCTCCTAGTTGCCAAACACCTTCATGGAAAACTGACAACTGGGGCCAATGTTTCGGAGCGTGTGGCGAAAGTGTTCAAACACGAGACGTTTTCTGTGCAGTACAGACTCCTAGTGGACAACGGGTTGTTCCACAGAGTGATTGTGTTGGGCTAAAACCACGCACGACACGTGAATGTACTCTTCCAGACTGCTCAACGCCATCGTGGAACACAGAGAGCTGGGGAGAATGCTCTGCTGTTTGCGGAGAAGGAATTCAAAGGCGCATAGTTTCCTGTGCAATACAAACCAATGGTCAGCAAATAGAAGTTGCAAATAGTGATTGTCCTGGTACAAGACCTGTAGCGACACGGACTTGCGTAGATGCCAATTGCCAAACACCGTCGTGGTCTACTGGGAGCTGGGGAGACTGTTCGACTGATTGTGGCATTGGAATTCAAACACGTGAAGTAAACTGTTTACATAATAATGTTCCTACATCTGACAGAGACTGCCCTGGTGCTAAGCCAACCGAAAACAGGAATTGCTTTATAGAACAGTGCCAATTTGCCTATTGGTTCGCTGGTAGTTGGAGTCAATGTTCGACGACCTGTGGACTAGGTCGACAGCAGCGGTATGTTGGTTGTGTCTATCAGAATTTTATTGTTTCAGATAACAGATGTCAAATTACAAAACCAGGTGAATTCCGTGTATGTCAATTAGATGACTGTCCTACCAATGTTTGGGTAACAGGATCATATTCCCAGGTAAGATCTTTTTTATAATTATGTAATGATTATTACTATTTCAAACAATATTAATCTTTATCTGGCATCAATACAAGTCACTCACTTCATTTTTAATAATTCCATGCTCTTGTGGAGTTTGTACTCATCATTCAAGTCGTTTGTTTCTACAGTGTTCAGTAATTTGTGGAGAAGGAGAGCAATCAAGAAGTGTTACCTGTCGACCTGATTCCAATAGTTTGATTATTTTACGACAAAACGAATGTTCATCTTTGACAAGACCATCAGCGACACGGAGTTGTTTGAATGTATGCGAAACTCCAGGTAGGACCAAATTATATAACATACATGTGTTTGGGAGGTGCACACATTAAGGACGTGCACATAGATAGAATTGGTACAGTGTCGGGCTCGCATCAAAGACTAGGCATGCAGTATAGTTTGACGGCTTATTTTCCCGAAGGTTAAGTTTCTCCATATCTGTCTTTTGTCATCAGGTTTGTTAACACAGTTTTCCTCCAAGTTATATTTATATTAAATATGTTTTTGATTTTATATATAGATATTTCATGCAACAGTGTACTCACTGAGAATTACGCAGTCTTTTCTTCTCCTGGATATCCACACGGTTTTGGCCCAAGTCGATGTACAACACAGATAACAGCGCCCCCTGGAAGGCGTATCCGGTTAACTTTCAGTTTTATATCTCTTCCATTTACTCAAGATTGTGATGATCACATAATGGTAGGTGAATGTAATTTCATTCTGTATTGTGTATAATCTCCCGTTAGAGTATAGAATTTAAAAAACATATTACTTGTAATGTAGTTTATAAGGATTTCAGTATGCCAATGGTACACGCTAGAATATCGTCTTGTTCATGCTTCTCGTCCTTTACGAGCGCCACCTGCAGGGAATCATCATCCGTTACACTTTGATTTTGTCTCCAACTTAATTATGGAACGCTATGTTTGCCAAAATATTTATCATTTTACAAATGTTTAGCCGAATTTTGAATCTAGACTAAGCGCACAATGCAGTTGCGAACAGCAGGATTTAATTTGTTTGTATTAACTATCACACGTGGTGTGTTAAATAATGTTTTATTAATTCTCACTAAAAGAGATGCCATAACACTTTTTTTGCAGATATCTGGTGGTTTTTTATCCAGACGGTATTGTGGTTTTTCAGTTAATGTGCAATGGACGTCACCAGGAAATGAAATCATAGTTGTTTTAAACACCAACCAATACAGTCAACGCCCAGCATTTCTAGCATACTACGTTTTTTTAAATTAGCAAGTCAGTGGGTTTTAAATTTAAATAATAAAAATAAATATTTTTCTAGAAACAGTTAAACACTGTGCATCCTCTATTTAAATCAATTTAGATCCGACAATAATCAATGTCAATGGACATATACAAAATAAAGAACAGGACATTGTTAATTTTGGGATAGAGTTAATAACAATGTGACTAAACAACGAGAAACAGAGAAATAGTAGTAGGTCTACTAAATAATAACAATGCATGGCCTTAAAAAGGATTGTAATCTCAATCTTTCGTTTTTTTCGTCACTGCGTTAAAATCTCTTACACAAACAAATTCTACTTTAAATCCCACTATACCATCGGATTGTTTATATGAAAAAATATATTTGTGAATTTAATTGATAGATTGTGGAAATATGTTTAAAATGTAGGAGACACATACATAGAACCAACTGTAAAGCTTATGATGTATTTTAAAAACACAGATACTTTTAATGAATGAAGTATTTTATTGTCTAAGTTTCAATAAGACTGTATAGTTCAACGAACAGCAGACACAATTTCAACTAATTTGCTGTGTATCGACTGTTGACAAAATGATGCTTGTTTCATCTTTTTTGTTGAAAATTAATATTTATTCATGTAAACTATACTTCATGCATTATGATCCATCATAAAAATAAGTTTTCAAGGCTATGTGCATATATTCGAAATTTGATCTGATTGATTGTAACCGGAATCTCAGGAGATGTTATTAACATTATTTTTATTGTTAGTGATTATTTTATTTATTTATAATTTATAAAAATTGTTTTTAATATTTTATTCTTTTTTATATTCTCAAAATATGATTAATATTAATGAGTACACTGTGATAAATCTTACAGTAAAAATGTAAATATTTATAGGTTACACTTTGATCACCTTTTGGCCTACCTTTGCTACATAATTTTATATAAAATAATAAACAACATTTCAATAAACCACCTACGTCTTTTCATTTATTTCTAAAATAGGCTTATATCGAATTATATCGGTTACTTCCATGTGGTAAAAACTAACATGATATAGCAGTATATTAGACAAACAATATTCGGTTGTTCGGCATCATGCTGTTCTGCATCCGGCTGTTCGGAATCCGACTGTTCAGCATCTGGCTGTTCGGCATCCGACTGTTTAGCATCGGGCTGTTCGACACCCGGCTCTTGGGCATCGGGATGTTCGGCATCCAATCATTAAAATCACATCTTTTCGCAGAGCATTCAACGAAAGTCATAATCCTTTTGATTTTAATGTATTTTTACGCATTGCAATTCCTAAAATTACAAGCGTCCATATTAAAACGGAGCGCCTTTGGTGAAGAAATGTGCATTACACAGAGTACAATACCATATCACATCCTTATGTATGTATAAATAAAAAGGAAACTAAGTACTGTAAATTTGTGCTTGCGAATTTATTACCATACTTATAACACGACAATAAAAATAATTAACACCATCATTTTAAACTTCCAAACACTAAACGTTTTTTTCTTAATATATATTGTTTTTACAATTTAAAAGTACACTTGTTTTTTTTCATTCAATTGGACAATATATAAATATATTACACTTTAATAATGCACTGGTCCCTTAACACGATAACTAGATGTAATGTCGTACAAACACAGTACAGTTGGTCCTTTGTATTGTATTGTAGACCACTTGATAAAGATTATGAGGATAATAACATTTTGCCGATGCACAACATTTCTTTATGCGTTTTTCGGGAACTACTGTACTTATTTTTGGGGGAAGTTATGTCAATTTATTTAGGACTCAAATTCAATTTAAAACGAAACAAAGAGTTTATATTGTATTGTTTGGTAGATAAGGCTTTACAAAAGTTAAGTGGCCATAACCATAATAATTATAAAAGTTATCATGAATTTTTATATTGTATGTTTAAACAGCGTATTGCAGTTTAAGAAAATGGGATGAGCCTAAAAGAAGACAAAAAATGATTTAGTACAATGCCACCGTTAAATTTGGACAATAGAAAACTTGTCGCTAACACATCCTTTCTGGGTTGAACATAACTGTATACTTGCTGTCCGATCATCTTTAAGAATATAATTAAAATATGTACTAACTGTAGTACGATCTTATGGAGTAGTTACCCATACCCATTTAGTCAAAAAGCAAGATATGTTTTCAGATATCTTTTGAAGATTTTGGTAATGTGTTGCTTCTTGTTCTCTTCTTTCACATACAGGTTTAAAATCAAACGATATAGTCTTTTCTTTATCATTGTCTTCATACATTGTTTCAAACATTAACGTCGTTGGATTGTGTTGAACGCCTTTTCCTACCTGGTCCACTTGAACCAAACATTCCTCCGCTTCCTTTTTGCAATGTGTCGATAGCTAATTCTCGGCCAACTTTAAGTTGAGCACAGCCACCAAACACATCGCATCCACGTTTTTCTCTGTAATATAATAATAGTAGTAACAATAATGTATGCAATGTAAGTAATAATACAAAGTAGTGGAACCTCTATGGGTGGTGGTGGAGTAATGTTAAAACATAATATTTATTTTATTGTCTTTTGTTCATAGTGTCCCCCTTAACTAATGTGTCGATGGTATCATGACAAATGAGATGGACTCGCATATTACAGTTTAAGAATTTTAGCAAAATGCTTTTCTTTGAGTGAACTCATTTGTTTTTATCAATGTTGTAAAAGTAAATTGGGCCAAATTTCAAATATTGCCGCGTGGTAATCTTTAGCCGCCAGTCATCACTCACTCACCAGGATTCCGCGTTTAGTAGTCGTCAAGATCAACACAAGTCAGCAGATAAAATGTATTCATCAAACGTTCTGTAAGTTATGTTATTTTATTCAGATCTTGATTAGACACAGTGAAATGGTTTAATCTGGGACGTTTGGCGTGTATATATGATGTATGTCTTCTTTCTAGGCCTTGTATTTTTGGGATCTTTTTTAAGGGTAACAATATTGAACTAGGCAATCAGAGTGGTCGAACGATACTCGAGCGGTAGGCCTATTACGTTTGTCGGCGGCTCAACCAGTCATATACCGTTTGGAGTACAGTGGCGCTACTGTTAAAAGCTACAGACTTCCACGAGGCAAGCTTCGAATCATCAGTATGATAGTGTACGGTTGGAAATTAACAGGAACTACAACTGAACGTATAATACTAAAGAAACCGTACTTACTGTTGTAGTTGGTTATGGTTATCGAGATCATTTAGTTCTACCCATTCATTATATATATCAATTCTATCAGCCAGGTCCCGTAAAAAGTTTGATGTGATGATACCTCGTCTTTCCCTTTTACAGAAAATAAGCAAAATTTGAAAAAAAAAAGAGAAAGTAGTAGAATTACACAGAGAATTAATACCTTAAGAAGACACTAAGCTTCGGGGAGAAACAAGTTTCCACTAAAGCGTGGTTCCCACTAGAACACAACACAGCAACACATCGACGCAAAGTGTTGTATTGTGTAATCACAAGTGGGAACCAACGACGCAATAATGCTGCAAACATCGCAGTTTTGATTTCACGTAGGCGGGGGCAAACACAATTATTAAAAGGGCATTTGCTTACGTTGCGTAGATTGCGTTACGTTGCGTCGCTAGTGCTTATTTCCCCCACTTAAATGACTAGAGACCCTACACAAGGACGTAACGCAACGGAACGTAAGTTAGTTGACTAATCACAAGCGATGACTTATTCGAACTGTCGCTTTTCATTGGTCAATACGCTTGTGATGCGTTTACGTCCTTGCGTTACGTCCTAGTGGGAACCAAGCCTTATGGGGTGTCCTCTAATTCCTGTTAACGTATTTTTACGGCGAGCAACACATAGCAAACTGGGAAGATTCACTTAAATAATGCAATTATAAGAAAATTAAAGCTTGTTTTTTCGCTCCTCCCAATACGACCCAATAACGCAATGAATTTACGCGCAGGTAATTTTACAAGGCACGCATCCAAACTGCAGCTTCTGATTGGTAAAATGACTTGCGTTGTAATTAACCATATAGGGACTAAAGTGTTTAATCGATCTTGCCAATTCAACGCCACACGATGGGTATTTTTTACGTGTTATGTATAACAATATCTTTTTATATAACATATTAATTACTGTATCTATAAAATTATGACACAAGAATTGACGTCAGCGCCATTTTAAGTTGTTTTTATTTGGCTTCAATAATTATTATTGGTCTGATTGTGTTACATATCACATTGTGCATTTTATAGCATAACATATTTATTATCATTTTGTAATACCATAATATAACATAATCATATAATATTACGATTCAAATTGAATAATGCATTGTATCATGCTATGCATTTAGATCGTATAATTTGATCTTTTATGTCTTATTGAAGTGAGGACAATAATATCTGATGTACCTTACATACCTACTGGCTGATGCTGATTGGACAATACAAATTAGTAAGCATGATATTAAAACACTTGATATCCATGATGTATTCATGTTTAAAAGATGACCGTATATCCCTACAAAAAAGATGACAGAAGTTAGTAATTCTTTTAATTGCTTTTTAGTATCCATTGTAAATGTTATTGATTAGTTTATTTACAACTGCTCGGCTGGAATTACAATCGATATTTACTGGACATTGTCAGTTACAAATTAAACGTTGTAGTATGTAGTTTGCGCGTGACGCGACCACGTAAATTATGTACAAGTCTTTTTCGGTACAAGGTGCATTTGACGACATACACGCTCACTGAACGATGATCTACTACCGTAATGTCCACTTTACGTTTAACACCGTATCGCATTTACTGGTACATTTGATACAATCGCAGAATAAAGTGTATTTATGTGGTAGGCCTACACTTGACTGAATGACATGTTTTTATCAGGGCATGTTGCAGTAGACATACACACGTCTGAATACCGATCAAGTTCAATAAACATTTTTGTTTTAAAAATGGTCATTTTTTTCATTACAAACAATAATATAACAATCAAAAATAATCAAAAATTTTAGAGATCAACATTAGAAGTTCTTCTTTCGGGTACTGCTTAACGATCCTTAAGGATCAAAACAAGCAGGGTTTGTGCGCATGCGGGGTCTTTGATATGTAGTCTCTGATTTCAGGTGATATGTTTTTAGTCGCGTGGACGCGACTCTGTAGTTCACTATGTCGGTCGGTCGGTCTGTCTGTCTGTCGGTCCGGTATCACTATGCGTTTTATCGTTTTCTGACCTTATCTTGATATCAGTTTAATATAGCTAAGTCAATTTTTCACAGTATATTCCTTATGGCCAGGAATCGATGTGGTTATGTTTTCACGGTGCGCAATAAAAAATTACGCGGTTTACGCACGATGTAACGAAATCACGTTTGTAATCATATCTTCACAACCATGAATCACAATTAAATAAAATTTGGTACTCATAAATTTCAGGCCATAAATCATCATATGGCAATACAATTGCGTCCGTAGCGCATGTAACGCATGCGTACGCGCGCTTAAGATTTTCAAAATTTATTTTCGATGAAATAAGAGTACGTTTCAGGCAATTTTAAACGTTTACAAAATTGCCATGAGTGCGCAGATTTTTGCGCGCGCACTGCGCGTTAAATGTTATTGCGCACTCTTTTTGCCCGATTTCTGTTTTCTTGACTTACTTTTCAACTCGAAAATACGTTATACGAGCACGTCAAAATTGACAGGCTACGCACGTGTAAATTAAAAAAATATAAATGTTTTTAAACATTTCAACATTTTTAAACATGTTCAGTAATTTCGGTCAGTTGGTAGGTTGGTCGATCGGTCGGTAAACACTAATGTGCACGCGACTGCAGCCATCTATATGGCCTTGTTTCTTCTTAAAGTTGTCTCACAATAACCCCCCCCCCCCTCCCCACAGAAAAAAAAAAGAAGAGACGAGACCTAAACGGTACCAGAGAACAACGGTCCATTTAAACCAAGCGTCAAACATAGTCGTTTATACCTATTCACGCGATCATCTTTCATACCGTATGATATAGATAGTTAAATCGATCATTGATGTACAAATTGATCATCATAGGTTTTTTTTTACAATAAGATAATCAAAATGTGTACAACGATTGATAAAAGATTGATACAGATAAGAGGTAAATTTGACAGATTTCTTCATATATTGTTTCATTACTATAATTAACCCGCTGGTTACTTCGACACAAACTCGCATTGTGAATCAATACATTAAAAATAATAATTAAATCTGACGTAGTTGACAACGCATTGCCACAGGGACGGCCATTGATAATACTAATGAACAATCCATCACTCATTAGAAATATTATTTTTTTTGAAGAAAATTCGAATAAGTTGTCACATAAAATGATGAAAAAACTATATATCAAAATTCATCTTTAAACCTCATTAAAGGCATACTGTAGCACAGGGAAATGAAATGTTTGAAATGGTGGCGTGTTATTTTGGTATAAGTTTTTTATACATCACCCCGCTTCATATCCACCCCCCCCCCCCCCTCCTCCCACATCCCAAAATAATTAACAGAATATAACATTATATAACAAAAATAATTAACATATTATAATGGATTATAATCCTTACATTGCCTGAGGCACAAATAACAAGATTTCCTTGGCATTTCGGATGTGATATTATATTGATTGAAAATCTACTAAGCGAATATTGTAAAAGATAAGACGTGAATACAGAAAACAATGTTATTAAAGAAGAATGTTGATTTGGGTGTCGATCTAAAAGTTTGTATGTTGATCTAAAAGTTTGTATGTTGTACGTTTTTATGTTATTTATTTTAAATGCATTCGACTTGTGAAGTCACATGCTGTGGACACTAACAGTAAATTACGTTATAAAATGCGATGAAATTATTAAAAAGGAAATACTTCTTTTTATCGACAGTTATAATCGTTTGTTTTAATAGAATACAATATAAAATTAAAACAACTTCAAATTGCTCTAATGGGTGTCTGATATGTTAAATCAAAATTGTTTTCCTTGACAGAAATATAGTAAAAAACCAACAAAACATTCACAAATACATCATACATTTGATAATGTTAATATATGTCCATACACTTCGATGAATTGCTCGTATGAAATGTATTAGGATTAGTTTACTAAATGAGTTACTTTAGTTAACTTATGTAACTAAGACTGGATACAGTTGCTGATTGGCACATGCTCCTTTCCCCTAGTTCTTGTGCTTCTCTTGCCAATTCGATCACCTTCTAAACGTCCTCATGCATGACGCACATTATTTTACCTATACCAGGATCAGGCTATTTTAATGCATCCATGCAATTTGGTTATTCTTAAACCGGAGATATTCAATCAGTGTTTAATATTTACAAAATGAAACCCATGGTAACCGTGCTGCTGACTAAACACAAACAAATCTTGTTAAAGAGATCATTTAAGAAAAAGTCGGAATCTCTCTATTCTGCCTCGTTTAAAATCACGATGAATTAACAAATTCATCTCGGAACCGATTCTTAAAATAACTGAAACGTGCTCGGAAACCGGTCTCGACACAATCTTATAAAGAAAAATGTGATGCAAGTCACGTACAGGTAAGGTTCCATAATTAAAGACATAAACCAACACGTTGTGATATGTAATGATTAAATGCTTCTTCTGACAAAATAGGCCTAAATAATTTCTATTCCGATAATCGTTAAAGAGTAAATACAAATTGTATTAAATACAAGTGCATGAAAATCAAATTACCTAAACCGTATATTTATTCATATTGCGGCTTTCGACGACTTATTTCTAAAATGAGAAATTGCGGTTGAACGCAGGCAGAGGTTGCTGTAATGTACTCTAGATTTGTATTATCCAGTCACCATTATCGATGCGTTTGCGGATTTTGTCAGTGCCGAAGGTTCCTACATTGTAGTCGTAGGAATGATTAGTGGCGCTCTTTAAAGAATGGCAAAACTGCTTACTTGATTTCTGACTTCTAACTGACCGCAAAAACAAAAAGCTTTAGAGTACAACGTCAAACGAATTAGCGATCGAAAAGACGCACCTAAATCGCGCAGTAATGCTTCCATTTTGTTTAATGTCTCAATTTGATAATTTAGATAACCGGCGTACGTTGTCACACATTGTTAACGGCAGATAGCATTTGAAATCTTCAGAATTCTTTCGCTAAAGCTCAGGGTTTAATTTGTATGTTTTTAATTGATAACTACTTCAACTTTGCCCGTATTTTAACGGAACCGTCAGTGTTTTCTTTGCGGGATTTAAT
This sequence comes from Antedon mediterranea, assembly GCF_964355755.1. Taxonomy (NCBI): domain Eukaryota; kingdom Metazoa; phylum Echinodermata; class Crinoidea; order Comatulida; family Antedonidae; genus Antedon; species Antedon mediterranea. The sequence goes on from NC_092676.1 coordinate 21,177,182, forward strand.
GTCCTAATAACTGTTGTGCGCATGTTTGTTAACATAACACACTTTTTACCTGCTGATTTATTATAACTGAATTTTTGAACTCACAAAAGGCTTTACTTATCATTTGTCAATAAGTTAGTTTCTTGTTCACATGACGAAGATAACACAATTACAATCTAAAATTGAAGTCAATGTAGGTATTACATCCCACGAATTCTCAATATAGATTTCGATCGGATGCTTAATAATCTGGTATTTAAAAAGTTTGTTATCAAATCATAAATGTATTAATATATGTTGTTCGTTCAACACAATAACTAACTAGGAATATAGTCAGTGATGTGGTTAAAGTATGATCTCTTTACGGAAATGTATTGTGGGCGTGAATAATTATACCTGTCTGTGCGTAATCGTGCAATATAATAATATATTTTAGTAATTACAGTGTTCATGCATTTAATAAAAATAATGATATTTATTTGGCATATCAAGTACAATCTTGCCAGCAGCAAGCTATAGGCGTAGGCCTGAACAGATTGAACTGTTCTTGCTCCAACATTAACAAAGTAATTATTTATAACAAAGTTAGCATATTAGTTAAAATGATAAAACAATACAAATAATATACAAACTAGATATTCAAAAGAAAATAAATTGTTTAATTTAAAATCAAATGAAATTAAAATGACATATTTTTACAAATTAGTATTTTATTTTCAATCTTTCTAAATAACAAAAAAAACACATATAAGTAAACAGGGCAGTGGCGGAAAAGCAAAAGTAATAAAACTGTCATCTTGTGATGTGCTTGACCAGCCCCTGTCAACTAGGACGATACAATAAAACCGAGATTATAACAAAAAACTTAGAAAAATACATAGAAAAATTTGTATGATGAAATCAGGTGATCAGTAATTTGGGCTTTGAAAGTTGGCGTACCAAAGTGCAAAATCTTCCAGAATGTTTTCGAATAGTCTAGGAAAGATTACAATAAAGTAGCAAAATGGTGTACAACCTTACGATAAGGGACATTTTTTATACGTGCATAGATGTTATTCATCCAAAAATATAGTTCTAAATAGGGACCCCAAATTCAGTAAGAAAACGTGTATTGTTGCTGCTGCCCATGTTAAATGTGACTGATTCTGATAAGTTTAGTCAAACTCAACGTATATTTAAAAAAATTGCTTTAACACGATGATTATGCGGACATGGTGAGGATAAACACACTTAGATTATAATGAAGATTTAGAATAATAATGATTAGTCATGACTATACTATTCTGCAAATGACCCCCAAGTTAACCAAACATCATAAACAGAGGATTATTTGGTTTGTACTGAATATCTTAAGACAACATTATTTTAGCATTTAATCCGAGATATTAATATAAACTACTATCAACAAAACAAAAATCATTAATGCGTAAAATAAGATAATCGAATCTCTTTTGGAAGACCGTTACCATCAATTTTAATATATTAGTTGGAGTCTTGTAGCACTGAAGGTATAACAAATATGTTACCGCCATGCATGTTACGTAGCTACAGTAGATCGTAGGATTATGAACGAATTAAAATGTTAGTGTAGGCAGAGCTTTAAGGCGGTGAATGCGAATTGGTTAAAATCACTTTAGATGTAGATAACGGCCGTCCACTTTTAAATGACAGCTATACTTGCATGCTGATTAAGATCGTGAACGAAAAAAATAAATAACAGGTACTAGCTATTACTGATGATTTTTTATACCAAATAGTAAGACGCACTTTAAACTGCATTTTACTTTTGATTTAAATCTCTTGCCCGGCAGCACGGATGTGTACTGTATACTGTTGGCAAGTTACAGAATAGCATGACATATATAATCTACAGTGCAGCAAACTATTAAGTCGTTCATGTAAGCACCGTTGCATTGAATCCGATACCGTAGGAATTGTATAAGAACGCCCATTGTACGGGGCGCCACTGTGTTATATTTTTGTATAAATTATGTTACAAAACAGCCATTGTGTAAACACAATTTTTTACTTGGTAGAAATTCTGTAGTTTGAGGAGAAATTATTATATTATATTCACATGATGTTTACTTTGAAATAAGTATTTTCACATGATTTCTTGAGATAAAATTCTATCCTCACATTTATTCCAAGATAAAAATCAAAATACGGAATTTATGCAAAGTGTCTACACAATGGCTGTATTTCTTCCAAACGGCGCCTCGAACATGCAAATTTCCTACCACGGTTTCGGAGGTTTTTAAAGCATGATAAGATATAAACTAATTACACAAGGACAATATATATAATATAAGGACTTATATGACAAATGTTAAATTTATGATAAATCTGTGCCTTAACTATTGGACAAATTTCTTGAGTATTTTTGGAGCGTGTTCAAGATAATAACAATGATCATTATTATGATTTAATCATCTTTTTTCAAGGCTTAGAAATTTCAATTTTATGAATAAATAAAAATAATAATAACATTAAAAAAGTACAGCTTAAGAATATTAAGGCGTACCGTATGTAATGAAAATGATAACTCACATTGAAAGATTACCGTGAATTTTTAATTTAATAAAATATTGTTAGCATAAAGATTAATTCTTACGAGCTCGTGAATAAAAATTAATTAACAGTTTATAGACTGGATTAGTAATAAAATGAAAAATTACTGGCAAACTGCCGTGTACAACGTGTTTCCCTCTCAATGTAATTCAATTTATTATTTCGGAATCTTCCGGTCCATAGAAAGTAAATTACATAAATAAATTAAAATAAACAAGACTGTACTAATTACTACTACTCATCTCAGGATATCATTCCACCTGGAGAGCATCTTTAACTTATATATTCCTTTTTAGTTACCAGTCAATGCAATATTTAATATACAGTAGTAAATATAGTAAAATGTATTTTAACAAATAAGATCGTATAACGCGGTTATGCACTTTAAATGGCTAGCATGTTATACACTCCACGTTGAAGATAGAAATTTAACATTACATTGTGGTAGGTTTATATTGCCATGAATTCCACGTACTAAAAACTTCTACTTCTGAGCTCAATCTCAATTAATATTTTTTTTAATTATTTATCCTGAAGAAGAAACTAAAAGACAAAGAGAACGAGCTATTACGATTTTTTTAAAAATGGGTTGGAACTATGTTTTGGTAAGTTATCGTTAAAATTTCTCTATTGGAAAATGGTAATTACAATAATCTTATAAACATTGTTTTATATAGATCGGTTGTTAGTAAACCTATTATATGGTGTATATATACAGTATTTTAGTAATAGTAGTATTATTTAATTTTTTTCCTGTGTATGGTAGAAGATAAATATACAAAAATAAACCAAAGTAAATCAAAGAGTATTTTTTATTTGGTGTTGATGACCTATGTAATTTTCCCCAATGCAATCAATATACATTTCATTATTAGGCATCGCAAACTGAATTAAATCAAGACGTAATTATGTTTACGTCCTAGATTTGGTTAGTACGTTCATAACTATTTCGTATTAGGTAAACAATAATCCCACACAAGGCATGTTATTGTTATAGGTCTCTCTGATTAATAAAATTCAGAATTTTAATATTGTAGTGCAGTGTATGTTTTTTCAAATGTCTCTATTATAAAGTTCAGTGATCAATCACAAACGGTTTGTGCGTGATTCTCTCTGTGTATCTCAGTTTATTCAAGTCATTGAAATGGTATTTAGTATTCATTGACAACTCTGCTGATTTAACAAGAGTGACGCGTTACGTCATCTTAGAATCATCCCTTAGAGAAACATAGACACTATATCATAAATTAGAAAGCGTCGAAGTGACGGGTGCGATGGCCGACCTACATGATGTAGATACTATTAATTATTGTATCACCTAAGTTTATCTTAATCAAGTCTATACAGTTTTCATATTAGGTCAAGATTTGGCATCGATAGTAAGATTACATCATAATCTGAGAGTTAAAGCATCGCTGATGCAACGCTTTTTGTTGCCACGCTTGCGTACAGAATCTTATTCAGCAATCTAACCACTTCCCCCGGGAAATAAGCATCATCTTAACAAATAATGCGCTTTAAGATTGCTTCTACAATTATGCTAAGGACTCGGAACCTTCGTGAAAAAACTGATGTGAAATCTGATAAAAACCTCATACCACTTTTGTTAGATCATACAGATCATTGTGATCTTATTGTGTCTGTTCATCCCGATTAATTACGACTCATCATAATAAAATTATAGCATGATTTATCACGTTTGTTCTAGAGTAAATGAAGCCATGCTGAATCTTGGATATCCGTAGATTAGAGGGATTAAACGTAAATCACTTAGATTAGTAGTAATAATTTATCACAAATTGGCGAATGACTTTAAGATGAATGGTCCGGAACTGTAAACATTAATAATGTATGAATTTAACTTTCTGAAACATTGAATACCATTAAAAATGTTTCACTATCAAACTTCCATATATGGACATGATGATGTCATATCACTACAAAATTTGGACATATCACTAACAATTTTGGGCACATCACACTTTTTTTGTCAAACTAGTTTGATAGTGTAGACATTGTTTAGATTTCCGACAAATTTTAAGTTGGCAAATATTTCGAAACAGGTAATGTTCACTGTTGAGTATTTTATATTTCTAATAAAAAACGAATTATTTATGTTTTTTTATAATAGGAACCGGTTTGTAGTTTAGAGAGGCTATTTAAACACTAAAAATATCAATAACAATATCCTAATTTCATCATTTTCCAGTTATAAGCTAAGTTAACCTTTACCTTTAACAAGATGACAGTTATTTGTAACTTTTGATTTTTTTTTCTACACAACTTTACAATATTAATTATGTAGAAATATTTAAAATATATAGATACAGTCCTATATTGTTTTTAGAGACAAGTAAATGAATATATTTATCAAAATTCGATTTGCAATTGCTGACGAAAAGAATATTATAGAAAATAGGAATTAGGACTACACTGAACTTTTACCACAAAATAATAAAGCAAACGAAACAAACAGAAGTAAAATGCCAAAACAGAAATGTTTCTAGAATTCAAAAACATATTTTAAATTTTTACGGAAAGATTAATTTTTAATTGAAAATATAAATAGGAACTGTAACTTATACCTACACTTAAGCCAATAATCTCTAGAGGTCGAATGTAATTTCGCAAAGAAATGATTAGTTTTTACTTATACAACAATAGGAGGAAGAGCTAACCTTCGTATAATAATCCGAACAAATTATCATAAATGACTTGTTTCTCTTCATAATATTTAAATTAAATTGGTTTCACTTGTAAAACGATCAAATTCAACCAAAAACCCATTGGATGACAGCTAATTTGACTATTTTGTTTTGCTTTAAATTAAATTGTTTTCGATTCAATTTTTTTTCAAAGTGGATAAAACTAATATGTGACATTAAATGGCATATTCAACAAGCACAATTTAAAACATTATTTTTTTTCAGCTACATCTTTAACAGTAGCATAATTCAGATGCACTAAGATTCCATAAAAATACTGAAATAAACAGTCTCAATTCATTCGTTTCTTATGGGTTTGAACAAGTATTGATGAGTTGTTGCATTCATTAGGCTGTATGTTTGTTTGCGTGATGCCAATATCCTGTCGTGGGTCATAAACTTTCCCCACAGGTATAATGTACAAATAATGAATGTTTGGGAGAATACTTCATGAGTTCAAAGATTGACTCTCCCATTAATGACGTGAAGCCTAGTTAAAAATCTCAGGCTTTCAACGAATGGAAATATTTTCCCCATTCACCGAATATACAGAACTTTCTTCTTCTATTGTTCTCTAAAGTAAACGTTTATTGTTTCTATTGTTTTTTAAATTGTTTAAATGTTTGGATATTATATCCCTACTCGTTGATGCACACCCACCACCATCCACTAACAACCACAGGCAAATGTAACATGCCCACACACAATTTTTTAGAATGGTTGAGCATACTAACTAAAAGTGATATTCTTATTTAATAGCATTACTTTTACGTGTAATACCAAACATTAAGAGAAAATCTGAACTTGAATTTATTTTTGTAATTATAAATGTTTTATGTTAAAGTAACTGTTTGATAGGATTGTGAACTGTTTAGTGTCATTTTAAGGCAGTGCTATTAACTTGTTAAATTACCTTTAAATAGTGCATATTGCATGCAAATGGTCTTATTATTACTGTAATAGTTGAAACATATTGGGAATTTATGTATAGGTTAGTATCCGCGCTTCCACTTCTAGCAAGCAAGATTTCACCAAAGACATTTTTATTACAAATATGGCCTATTCATAAAAATATCTTTTGAAAATAGTACAGTATTCGGACAAATTGATTTAATGTTTGTTTAGTCACCTAAATTAAAATTGTTAACGTGTCTTAGTCTATCTATGAGAAAACAACAACAACAACTATTTAGAAAAGAACGGTCTTGTTTAGCTTTGTAAATAATCTTATATTTGAAGTGAAACATTACAAAGTAACAGAAAATGCATCAAGTTAATGGTTTTAAATGTTAAAGCTAAAAAAAACTAACAAACAAAAAACAACAAAAAGCACGATGAAATCAAACGGAAAGGAGAATAAAAAAAGGGAACGTCAAAGTTCAAAGTTCATGCCAGAAAGTTCACCCAAACCAAAGTATATGCACTCATTACTAACCAGGGTTCGAACAACTAACTTTTATACAACAATATTCTCTTAATTTTGATTACAATAACATTTTACGTAATATTTTCATCTTGTGGCTTCATGCCTTAATTTAATCAGAAGACAAAAAACACTATAACGTTAAAGTAGATTAAAGGATCATAATTAATTAATCATGGTTTCTCTTTCCAATATTTACGTAAACTAAATATATAAATAAACACTGACTACTGTCGAGTATAAGTATTTATTTCGTAAATCCTGTTTTCAAGTTTCAGCTTATGCGCATGCGTATTCGCATTTTCATCTTCCAAATTCCTGATTTTACGAATTCTAGTTCCATGAGTTTTTTGCTTCAACATTATAGATTGTATTTTTTGCAAGGCGAAACATTGCGCAGCCAATCATAGCTCATGAAATGACGCGTTTATTAGCAGTCATGCTAGCGAATATACACATTCGATCGAAATAAAAATCGTACCTATTCGTGTAAATGACCTTAAAGGCCAATTTACACAGACAAACAGTAGCGGTTATCGGAAAAAACCGCGTAGCGTGTCCCACGTACCGCTCGCCTGTGTAAATTGGCCTTAAGGGTAGCGCGGAAACATTCGATTCTCGAGAATGAATTCCCATAGGGAAAAACGGCCTATAGATAATAAATTACAAAAATATTTTATATTATGTCACAAAAAAAAAAAAATTTCTCTCTTTTGTTGGCACACATGCTGCAGCAACTACAAGAGTGTTTATTCTTGAATCCCTCTTGTGTATTCGTCTTACAAGATTTATAAGCAACACTTTACTCACTAATACTGTAGGATAATCTTAAGAGAATACTGTCGAAATGATTGTAACATTTGAAAGTCAGCTTCGTTGGATTGTCCATGTGCCGACAGATTTATTGGCAAAAAGATTACCAGACAGGGCACGGGGGCTTGAGTTGAATACGACCAAGTGAATGAGTACGTCAGCGGTACAGTGTATCAAAATGTGACGTTAGTGCGACGATTTTAGTCTAAAATATGCCAATAAATATTACATTATGGTATAATGAAGGAACTATTTGTGTCTGCTCTCGGGTTTTGATGGATTCTATCATGAATCTATTATGGTAAAAGAAATAAGGATAGTTGAAATTATATTTAAAGATTTGATACTAGAATTCGAAATATGGGTTAGGGGTCCGTGCACTAAACACGGAACGGTGTAAGATTTGTTTATATTACTGAGACTGCCTTAGAGCAAAGACCAAGGAAAAGTGACAGTTCGAAAAATCTATCGCTTGTGGTTGGTCATATCATTTACGAAACCGTAAAACCAAACAATTGAAAACCTAACTGAAAATACAATGGGAATACATCAATAAGGTCTTAACTGCTTAAAAGGCAGTGTTTTTAATAAGATTGAAAATGAGTTAATTTATGATGGTTATAATGGTTGATTATGAGTACACATTTACTGAATAAATGCTTACAGTAAGCCTATACATAAATATGCAAATACATATAGTATAAATTGTTTTTTTCAAAGCCACACAATTTGACGTTGCCAAGCCTAATTGGTCCTCGCGTGTACCTCGAATATTACAACGAGTGTTACCAGCCACCTAAGATAAAGGATTTATATATGTATGGTGTTGTTGACCCGTAGTGATTAAACACACATAGTGTTCTTCCTGTGCCAATGTATCTTTGTATAAATAAAGAGATCTTTAAGGCGAAAAATTGTTTAATTCATAAACGACAATCGGTTTGAAAGAACAGTAATTAACCCAACGGAAAGGTTACACTACGGAGAAGGATGTATCGCTGACTGATTAGCCAAATAATCTAGACAATTTGACCTTCTTACGGAATTGGAAAGAAAAATCAAACAAAACTATACTAAACGAATTCAAAATATAGTAAATTGCCTTCCGGTATATATGAAATATGCCAATATATTGTTGTTTTTAATTCATAGACAATTTAGAAGACAAATTAATTAATTTATTTTGTCCTAAATAATGTAAAAGAAACCGAAGTTGTCTTCTTATATCGACACGACGAAAAACCATTTCTTACAAAATCCATATACAGAATGATCTGCAGTAACACACTTGTGACACTGCTAAGCCTATGACGCTTTTCCAGCTCTATTACGCTCTTTCTAGCCCTACTTTAATTGATGACTAAATAAATGTGGAATAAAATGAAAAAAAAAATGAAATGAAAACATGACGCTCTTCCTAGCCCTATATGACGCTCTTCATAGCCCTATACGACGCTCTTCCTAGCCTTATATGATGCTCTTCCTAGCCCTATGAAGCTCTTCATAGCCCTATATGACGCTCTTCCTCGCCATTATGTCGCTCTCCCTAGCCTTATGACGCTCTCCCTTGCCCTATGACGCTCTCCCTTGCCCTATGACGCTCTCCCTAGCCCCATGACGCTCTCCTAGCCCCATGGCGTCATATACGACACCACATACGGCACCCTATACGATGCACTACCCTGACGCTCGGTACTAGCCTGCTAACGCTCGGTACTAGCCTGCTGACGCTCGGTACTAGCCTGCTGACGCTCGGCACCAGCCCTGTAAACATTGTCTTTAGCTTAGTAATATATGAGTATAGAAATCATCACGTCTTACGTTATCTCTGTTTCCATTTGATCTACACAATTTGAAAATAAATCAAGATTAGATAGAAATTATAAGATAAATATTAGATTTGATTAGGTTAGCCTTTGAGTGATGTTACTATGTATCCATTGCATAAAAATAATACCAAGCTATAGCCCATGTAATATTAAAGTTCATCTTCGGGACAAAACGTCATTGTTGATAGTCATGAACAACTGTGTTCGCTTAAGGGATGTGAATTAGTGTATTGATTTTCTAGGTAATCTGTTTTCTTTCTATTTAAACTTATTACACTACATATCAAATAACCAATTTGTTTTATAGAAAAAAAGAAAATTAGTCTGTAATATTCCTAAGGGTATTAATATTATGAATATAATAATGCTTAGGTGAAACACAAGAAATTATATGTAAACTCACAAAGACCATTAAACTATAAAGTAAAACACAGTTTACATGCTAGTTCGGTATAGTCATAGTCATATTAATTTCTATGAGATAATATCATAAACATAATTTAGAAAACATCAAAGAAAGTGCGTCATATTGCAAACATAATTTCATCTTCGTTGCAAATTGATTTCAAATTTAATCTTAAATTTAGCCTAACATTACAAATATGTTAAAGTATACGGATGGTTAATGTGTACGTGAAATGTTGAAGATCGAGTTACAACAGCAGCGGTTGACGTAGACTTACACACTTACTTGAGGCATAACATAACGATATCAAGTGAATTTCTGTGCAAGTTATTTAAATGATATTTTAGATCGCAACCGTTAGACGAATGAATTAGGAGAAGCATTGTACCGTACCGTACCTGTGTTAGGCCTAGCAAACCAACTTTGATGCATTATTTACAAGTTATATTCGAATTATCTGAACAATAATTTGATGCCATGACGCTCTCCCTAGCCTATTGACGCTCTTCCTAGTCTAGTGTCGCTCTCCCTGGCATTGTGACGCTCTCCAATGGTCTTGTGACGCTCCCCAAAAGTCTTATGACGCTCTCCCATGCCATGTGACGCTTTCCTATAGTCATGTTGACGCTCTCCCCATGCCTTGTGACGCTTTAACTATCGATGTGACGCTTCCCCTAACCCGTCATTTTGAGATGCAATGCGACCAATAGTGAACTTGTACAACAATACTTCAGTAAATCAACTAGGAATCATAACACTTACAAAACAAATTGTATGTAAACCGTACCCAAGTGAGTTTAAACATGTATTTAACGTACTGTATGAAAACGTATCCATTTACTAGTTTGTTACGGTATATGGCGGTCAGCCACATTTGTTGTATTATCATTACTGCTATTCCCAGAAAATCTTGATCCTTAAGGAAGTGATCCTAAGTATTTCTACATTAGCCTATACTCAATAGAATAGATATGTTGGAACAAAGTCGTTCAAATTTTAGTTTAGGGCCTACTCTTAATAAATTGTTTCAACAATCTAAACTAGAAGTCTAGATAATGTTACCAATTTAATTAAAATGTGTTTGGCTAGATTTTTATTTGTTTCAATACGGTCATTCTTTCAGGGATGAATTATTTAAGTGTGTTTTTTACAGTAAAGCTATAGACCAAATACATGTTTCTAACAATCAGTTCTTGTTTCTTTACACTGCACTTAGTTTGGTTCCAATCGAATGCGTTTGAATGAATTAAGCTTGGTTTTCACTTGGACGCAACGCAATGACGAAAGCGCAACGCCTGTGATGGATTATCCGAACTGTCGGTTATCATCAATTCTTTTGCGTTGTGCTTACTTCCTTGCGTTGCGTCCTAATGGGAACCCAGCTTTAAGTTTCTATTATAGATTTCAACGACGTAATTCTCTTTCCACCGCACCGAACTAACAAATCAATAATATTACATATTTTGCTACTAAATTCAATTCATTATACTAAATTACTTTGTTACTCTGTTAAGCTTGGTTCCCACTAGAACGTAACGCAAGGACGTAAACGCAACGCAAGCGTTTTAACCAATGACAAGCGAAGTTATAGACAGTTAGCAATCACAAGCGAATAAGCCATCGCTTGTGATTGGTATATTCACTTGCGTTGCGTTACGTCCTTGCGTTGCGTCGCTAGTGAGAACCACGCTTTACGCTGCAATAATAGTACTTATTCATAAAATTTAAATCAGAAATATTAATAAATGTTTCGAGAACATTATGATATTCCTATATAGGCCTATCTATTTATAAAAAAACCAATATTTGTCTCATTAGTATGATGTTGTATGAATTAGTACAGATAGCATTAGGTTAGATAGCATTAGGTTTACTAAATGTGTTATTCTACGTACAGTTTTAAAAAGTTGAAAATATATATACAAAATTAAGAAATCATGTTTAATCAAATTAAAAAGATCAAACCTTACGAATTTATATACATTCAGAAGTGAGAGAATTAGCCTACAATATCAGAATGAATGTGTTCTTAATCGATAGCTTGAAACTTCTTACCTGAAAAATAATTGATGCAAAATCCACTATACGATATCTTGTGTATCCCACCTTAGTTCTTTCAATTGTAAATTGTGTTCACATAGGCAGATAATTTCTCAATCTCATTTATACCTCGACAAGGCCAGTCCACTGGCCAATGTATATGGTTGAATCTATTTTGCTGTATGACGTCACAAGTAAAATCTTTATTGGTGCTGTTTGATTTGTTAATAAGGACTTTGATATTTAATAACACATGTGGGTGATCGCATCTAGGATTGAATGGTCACAAACAATTTAATTGACTATGCATTATCGTCAGTAAATATACTGGTAATTGGGATGGTATTCTTTTTTTTCTTCTAGTCACTGATTTGTTTTCAACTAACTAACTCACTATGTATACTATAAAATAATGACGTTCAATTAGACGGAACTTACGTACATCTCGTATTTTTTAATTCACGGAGTAGTAGAAATACCTGTAAATAGGTGAAACGGTCAATTAGATAGGCGAGTGATTCATAAACGACACATTATCGGCACACAAACATATTTAGTTAATTCTTGAGTTATGACGAGAAGCAAAAGGTGACGACCGTGTTCAGAAATCGTATTATATTTGTTTATATATTATTTTTAGAATTGTGTTTTTTTAAAGATGTATAGTCCCCCCAAAAACATGAAAATGAAGATTAATTCAATCAGAAGTTTAATAGCTTATTTCGTAGTTTGAATAAAGTTAATCACTTCCGTAGAAAAAACCTTTAAATTACAGTTTTTGCAGGTAAATACATTTTTTTTAATCCAATTTTTGGTCAAAGTGGATAGCTATTATGGGACATTAAAATGGCAGATTCAAGATAAAAAATTTTAAAAATTATTTTTCAAGGGGACAATACATCTTTAAGGTAAACACGATTACAATAGGTGATTCGATGATTTAAAAAAGAAGGTAGTGGTTATGGTTCTGGACATAAATGTTTTGCTTTGTCTGAACTTAAACATCCTTTGCATTGTATTTTTAACGAAATTTTAATGGAAAGAGAGGAACCCGACCCATTTTTTCATATCTAAATCGAGCACAGGCATAATCTTGTGTAAATAGTTACACAGATTTAACATCCGTAAATGATTCAAATTTAGTCGTGCACTTGTGTTATCGCTTTTGGCAGTAATGATACATCTCTAAAGTACACTCGACCCAGATGTAAATTGTAAATCAAGATATTTACCAAAAGCCATATAATTACCAAAAAACGCAACTGTTTCAAACATTGTTCTTAGTTGTGAGATAATTAGAAGAGTACATTAAATAATTTAACCATAATTACATTACAACGATTACCATGTCAGAGTCATCGAATCCATCGGTGATAGGATGTATATTATTTATTTTACCAATGATATGGACGCAGAGGTGCTAATTATAAACTGTTATTATCGTTATAGGCCTATTTATATGGAAATAGATTCAATATTGAAAGGAGGAAGCGCCTTCCATGCGCACAATCAATTAACATGACGTAACTTAAAGATGGGCTTCTAACCACATGATTGCAGTGTCTGCACTAAAGACACAATTCTGTTTACTAGAAAATTTGCATATTTTAAAAATGTAATTTAAAAACCGCAAAATAGTGTGTGGTTGGATGGCTTTATTACATTTTCTCTCTGTTTTTCACTTTCGAACTGTTCTAATAATATTTTAACATTAGAATATCTTGTTGTGCAGGTTCACATCCAATGCAATACCCCCGTGACGTGTTTTTATATTGTGATGGTTATGGCGCAATTGTCTGTTCCAGACCGTTAGAGCATTTTTTTTACAGTTCGGGTCAAATATGTAGGTATATAATTCATTCCGGATCTGTAAAGCATTAATTCCTGTTTCCACATTAATTGTAAGTATAATATGTAATGGTGGTATTAAATCGTATATTTGGTCTATAATAAATAAACACATCTCATTTGGTTGTTTATGATGCTTTATTATATTTTCACATAATTATTGGCCTACGCTTAAATTTGTCGATACTACGACTTTACTAGAACGGCTAATCAATTTCATAACGTCATTAAATTATGTTAACACGAACGGTTTTAATCAAGTCTCAACCAGGTAAATGAATACAAATTGTACTAACATCAAAGGTACTGATGTTGGTTTCCATTATTATTAGACATATCTAACAAACTAAGATGATAATAGTAATATTAACTGTATTGTTAGTCGAACGTACTATTTATAAATAGGAGTGGCCTACATTAATCTGACAAAATAACACATTATTTAAAACAAAACAAGATTTTATACTTTTACTTTGGCCTATGTGAATCCAAATTAGCTGTTTTAAAAAAAAGCTGTAAACAAATCAGAAACATTTCAAAATGGGAAAAATGACTTTTTACTTTGGCCTATATAAATTCAAATTAGCTGTTTAAAAAATGTGTGCGTGCGCATGCTCAGAAACATTTCAACATGGGCAAAATTACTTTTGTACTCGACAGTTGCGTAGTCCTACGCTCCTGTAACAACGAAAGCCCCTATACGAATAGATATGCATTCTTTAAACATTGTTGTAAATGTTAACGAACTTGAAACTCGCACAACATTAATCATAACCGATTTACCTCTTTTAATTACTAATCAATTCATTATTGGCCTATCGAAGAACTATTTGGTTTAATGTTTGAGCTGTCAATTTTATTAACCTTCAATCTTGTATATGATTGAGAATGATGCTAGCTATTATATTTGCTGTTAATAAAAGAGCTGCTAATTCAAGGATCTCTTGCAAGCCTTTTCTACTGAACTATTAATACAACTGATAGAATCTAGATGTAACTAAGAAGGTTCGTGTAAGATACACACGTGATATCGGGAGTTCATGGATATTGGCATACAAACGTGTCCCTTCTGTATGCTATATTTCTTGCTGAAATGCATACACATTAGGCCTACTATATTATAAACAGATTTTAACTGTACATTTTCTGCGATAAATAGATTATTATTTTCATGAATTTGTATGACATTTGTATCTTGCCTAAAGCTAAATCCAATTACAGATTTGGTAGGCCTACTAAACTTAACTCTTGGAAATATATATGAATATAATAATAATAATAATAAGCTTTATTTATTCACGGATACTTACCGTAACTCAACTGATTTCAGTAAGGCCGTGCTCAGAAGAAAACGCACAAATGTATTTGATGTATTACTAGACTCAATCGGGAACTCGTAGTGAAAACTCATGCCACTCCACTGTGCAATTAATATTATTTTATTGTTTTTAAAAAAGGAACAGAAAATAATTTAGACAATATGGGTACATGCCATGATCAATCATTTTTGGTTAAACATAGGAAAAGAAATATTTAATTATATTCAAGCAAAATGTATGTTACTAAATATTTCCATTTTTAACATTGACATTTTACAAAGTCAATTTCAACAACAGAGAGTGTATTATATATGTCGTTATTGTCTGTATCGTAAAACTGGCGATAAAAATACATGTTGTTTATCGACGTATTGGGATAAAATATATCAACAACATGATGCTTTAGAAAGAATAAACAACTCGTGTTTTTTTAGCTTTTGCAGATATTTTTAAAAGTCGTTTTATGTATTTTAGTGTATTTTAGTGAATTTGTTATTATAAATCATGCACGGCAAATGATTGGTTACACAATATGATACGTATTCTTTTTAGGCATAACAATCTGAATGTCCAGTTCTTAATTTGTTCAACAATAAATTATGAAAAGAGGTGGGATTTATAATACCGTTTTATTATGTACATTTATTATCTTGTCGTGGGTTGGTACATCTTTTTTTAAACCTTAGTATTTGGTACGTCCCCATCAGAAGCCAATGTAAAAGACGGACACACATCAACGCAAGTACACTTGTTAAGCAACGCAGCGCAAGGACGTACGCGCAACGCAAGCGAGTTGACCAATGACAAGCCACTGTTCAAATAATCCATCACTTGTGATTGGTCAAATCACTTACGTTGCGTTACACCTTACGTTGCCTCGCTAGTGAGAACCAAACCTTATTTGTATAAATTGGCTGCGCTGCGTGTACGTATTTGTGTTGCGTCCTAGTGCCAACCCAGCTTTTTTTCTTTGATAATTTTGGTTTCTGCTTTGTGAGCATTTAAACAAAATTTAATCATCTAATGACGTTTTAAGATTGCAATATTCATAAATGTATTTCAATATCAGTAATGATATTCCAGGTAATATTATATTCACTTTATGTAATTAATAACATGTACTTATCACTAATGTAAAGACAATAATAATATTAATAATAAAAACCATTAGTTTGGTCAGAGAAATTTCTGTAGCATTAGCAGTTCAGCAGTCACTAGAACGTCTCACTCCAAAATCATGTAAATCAACGCGTAACGAAGTGAATAACAAACTGAATAATTCATGGTACTTTTTTGGTGATCGTTGCATATTTTAGTTGATTTACTTTCAACATCAAATGCGGTACTTATTCTTTGAATTGACGCTTTTAAATTTTGCCTAAGGGGATCAATACGTCAAGTTAAGACAATAGAAAAAAAAATCAACTTACATTTATTCTGTATGTGGAAATCTAATAGAATGAAAAAGTTACAATAGAGAGACTCTACATGCTTATTAGGTATCTCAGCTTTAAATTGAAGTTAGCATATCTGCCAACGTTGTCTGATGAAGTATATATTATTAATGTAATATTTGAACCTGTTGAGTATCTAAACATATGGCAAAAGACATCAAAAACATTATTATTAATTAATGGAATTTCATTTCGATGTTGGTCATAATTCTTCCAAAGAAATACAATCTTCCTTAAAAATACACACCTATAAAATACGCTCTTCCTAAACAAGGCCATATACATGGCTGCAGTCGCGTGCTCAAGTTAGTGTTTACCGACCAACATATTGAGCTGTAGAATACGATCCTGTATAATACTCTCTCTTTAAAACTTAATAAAAGTTACAATTTCAATTAAAAAAATACAATCTTCCTAAAAATACCCTCTTAACTGATAAATGGCAGCTTCTCCTGTTGTATCGAGGAAAGTTTTATTCTAATAACCTCAACATGACCTTAAAAAAAATTCATATGTGATTCTGTATCATAGAACTTTCCTAATATCTCAACAAAATAATATACAGTACGGAAAATTTGGTGTAATATTCATATTACAAGACGAAACATAGACATTGCACAATATTCAATACTCCACTTAATAACGGTATCAATCTCACAATTTAATACGATTCTATAACCTAATCGTTATAACTTTAAATAAACGTTTTTGCATGTAATTTGATATAAGATGGCCTATATTATCCCGTTTATGAGATATATCATGTACAAATTGAATATCGAGAACCATATGTATATACTACGCATCTAGTCAGCTTTTTTCTTGTATTATTTAGTACGAACAAACGGCAATCAAAATGTTGTTGTTGTAAAAGCGCCGCTAATTATTAGTTTATGTGAGAAATGTACGCCATATAAATGTTAATGTTAATGCTTAAAGAAACAGGCATTTTGTTACTTTAGAACAACATTGAATTTAAATAATGAAGAGTTTCTATTTAATGAAAGTGATCAAGATAAAATGGAAGTTTCATACTTAATGAAAACAAGGCTACTGATAGTCTTGATTAAAATATTGGATGAGTTATTTTGAAGTTGGAGTTAATTTTCATAAGCACTGTTTTGTGAAAATAGTTTAGTAGATTGGCAATAAAAATGCGGCAATACCAATACATAAATAAGATTGAGAAAAAAATGTAAAACGGATGATATCATTATAATGGTCAACGCTTAAAATAAGTGTATTGCAAGACTAATAAAAGTGCATTCAGATTAAAAGATTATTCCCTTATTCGGGTATATATTCATTCGTACTAAGGCGATGGACTCGGGCGATGCAACAGTAAAGCTCCGTCTACACTAACAAACAAAATGTGTGATATGCCCATATTATAGACATTTGGGCACATCACACTATTTTTGTAGACAGAGCTAAATACACGTGCATCTTGGTTGTGCTTTATCATTTTGTGCCTTAGTAAGAGGTGAATGTGAGTTTGGTGTAATAGGTATGCATCTTTTCCACCGTTAAAAACCTTGTTCAAATCCTGCTGAATCTTTAAAAAAAATAATGAAAGAAAGAAAACTTGTTTATTTTTTTTTCTGAACGATTTATTTTCGGTGTTATTTAATCATAATATAAATCTTCTCCACTTCCATCTCGTTTATATACTACAGCAGCTGATGCTTTTTAGGTGGCTGGTAGTTAGCCTTCAGCGCTATCCAACTAATGGATGTGTATTTTGTAATCGTACTCTTCCTTTACATTTTGATACGTTTGAACATATATCAGAAAATTAAAAACCCGGATTTTATTATTTAATTAGATATTTAATCACTTTTCGGACTATTACACTCCCATTGTCTAATTTGTAATTGATAATCTAACGTAGCGTATTTAATTGCAACTGACATAATCGGTGCATCTTCATCTTACTACTCGAATTATATGTTGATAAAACCTTCTATTAAAGTCTGTTATTAGATTATGAGTGTCAGGACGACAATGCAGATTTTCATTGACGCGTGTATTTGCCCTTAGGAGGAGCAAATCACTCAGATAGCCAAGAGGATGTCAAGAAAATAGTGTAAAATAATCACGACTATTAGAAATAGTGAGAAAGACACTATTATCTGATTCGGAAAAATGAGTGGGGATAGAATCTTTTTACAGCTTAAGGCTCTAGAAGACAATATCTATCGGTCCGTACTAACGGAAATAATAACAACCTGACGTTTTTAAGCATAATTTCTGTTAACAACCGCGTTCTATGTTTACTTTGTTTTCTGCCTGAGGTCGGACAATCTATCACGTTTGTATAATAATGATGCCTCTTACATAATGCTGATTAGTATAAGACTTTCCGATAATATGATAATACAAGGGTATATATTGTTCTCGATCTTGTACTGGATAGCCTAGCTCTTGATAAACTAATATACTAATAATCTAACTTACTTTTTGTTACCGAAAATACTTTATTGTTAATGATGATAATTGTATATAATATTTTTTATTTGCGTGGACGCGACTCTATAGTTCACTATGTCGGTCGGTCGGTCTGTCGGTCTGTCTGTCGGTCCGGTATCACTATGCGTTTTAGCACGCGACTTATGGCTGTTGGCCTTGTTTAATATTAGATTTGGAATTAAACTGTATGTTTAAATGTGTCTTCTTGGTTGAATGTCACTTCTATTAATAACTTGGTAAATTCTCAAATTGTTTTGAAAGAGACATATAGGCCTACACGAGATTCTAGCAATTTATTCTTTTCTCTGTAGGCCTACTGTTAATTTATGTAAGAAATGTCGATACTGTAAGGCAGTAAACCAGTTTGTAGATTTGTTTTTCTTACAACAAGAATAAAGTTCAACATTGTCTATTACACGTGTTATGTATGAAAGCTAGATATTGACAATATATTTTTAAAAAACAGTAACTGACTACAGTATAACAAACTAATTCATTTTATGCGTTTAAACGGAACGCGAATCACACTTTTGAAACGAATCTTGTAGACTTGAAAACATTTCTTCAAGATGACTTCAAGCAAACAGTAGATCAGGGCGTCCCAAAGAATACATTTTACATACTTAAATGATACGGAACAAAATAGGTTCTATTTTACTAAAAGTAAAATAGGCTCATGTTACTTGCTTACGCAAATGATATAACTCAACTGCACCGTCTTACTAAAATATAATATTGTTGAAATATGATTAAATTATAGTTTTCTAGTACTTAAGATTTGTTTAGCCTTTCAACAAATCTTATTTATATTTCAATATATTATTGTTTGAACGTGTTCCATTTGTTTGTGTAATATCTTATTTTCTTCGTGCAATCTTATAACTTTACCAAATGTGTTAATAGAGGATGTACGTTTATAATGTTATCCTAACAAGAACACGTATTACCAATAACAATATATTGGAATAGTATAAAGATAATAGATGGAAATAATGGATTTGAAAATATTTGAATTATAATTTAATATAAGCGTTGATATTAAAAGTAGGTCTATGGAATGTGCACCGGTGAATGTAAAAGTTCGAAGAAAAGCTTGCAAAATTTGCCAATCTGAAAAGTTGTTATACAAATGTCTTTAATATTTTCGATAAGGTTGGTGTAGCTATTGTACCTATTTTTTTGTATTTTTTCACGTAAGCTTTTTTGATATATTTTCGTCTAGTTTTCTGTAGTTGGTGTTTGTATGTTCTGATAAAGATTATTTATGTATTATATATGTTGTAATGTTTTATGCTAGACCTTTTGAAAAACAACAATGTTACTTTTGTGGGACAACGATGACATTGTTATCCAGTGGAAATATGTTTATAAATAAATTTAATTGATTGAATTTCAAACTAAATCTCGATTAATTATTTTTCCCCCAAATCGAGTAATCTGATTGGCTAATATGAACTTAAAATCAAGTTAATGACCCCATTGCTTTTCAGTCGCCCTTTCCTCTTTAGACTAGTCCAGATAGTCATATTTCCACTCTAATAAGATGCTGTAGGCATTTCGTGTTAAAAGCGAATAAACATGTGTTTTAGGGTAATTTTGGGGTGCTGAATTCAAATTTGCTGTTTACCAAGCTCAATTTGTAGATCTTCACCCTTAAAATGTGAAAAACAAAATGGCCGCCATTTCAGACTTATTTTGGCTTATAACTTGATTTTAAGTGATGTAGCAAGTTAAAAATAGTGTCTATACCTATGTTTGTGATAGTGAAAATTCCAACTATATTGTTGTTATACTTCTATTTCAGCCGCCATGTTGAAATCCAAGATGGCCGCCATTTTAAACGTATTTTGGCTTATAACTTGACTTTTAATTAACATAGCAAGTTAACAATAGTTTCTATACCTATGTTTGTGATACTAAGGATTCCAAATATATTGTTATTAAAGTTGTAAATATTCTATTTCAGCCTCCATGTTGGAATTCAAGATGGTCGCCATTTAAAACGTATTTTGGCTTATAACTTAACATATAAGTAACATAGTAGGTTAGAAATGATGTATATACAGTACCTATGTTTGTGATACTGAGGATTCCAAATATATTGTTATTAAAGTTGTAAACAGCCGCCATGTTGAAATCAAAGATGGCGCCTATTTTAAACACACACACAGGGTAGTAACAAGTGCGAGGCAAACAAACAAATGAAAATTAAAAACTCACAAAGGGATTGTTGTTTATGTGTAAAATATTTTAAAACGAGATAGATGATAATGATGATCATTGTCAAGTGTTTAGAAAAATATAAGACAATTCATGAAAAAAGGAGGTAATACGGAATTCATAAATGTAAAAATGTTACTGCAGATGACATTTGGAATTAACAAAAAATGTGTTAAATAATATGATTTAATGACATGAGATAATAGGAATGTGAATAAAAGTAGTGTTTGCGCCACAAAAGAGAAAAAAAATATATATATACAGTATATAAACATCACAGAATAAATTCTAATCCGCCCGATATAATGAAATTTAATTAATTAGAAAAAATAAAAATGACGAAACCTGTGAGAATGAGAAAAAGCCCTCTCCGAGATTCAAACCCGGAACCTCCTGCTTGATATGCAGATCTCCTAACCATTAGACCACTGGGGTTTTCATTGTATTGTTCCAATTCGATTGTGCGAGGCAGCGAGGCACACCAAATATAAGTGTGAGGCATGCGAGGCATATAGTTTACAATTTCAAAAAGGTGCGAGGCATATAGTTTACAATTTCAAAAAGGTGCGAGGCATTTCTTAACGTGCTATTATGCTATATTATAGGCCTAATAATTAATTATTTATATTTTTAAAATAGGCCTAGCGTATCGAAATAGATTCGTGTATACACTCATCATGCTATGTTGTTTATTTTTATGTAACGATTGTTTTTTTCATTCAAGTCATATGGAAGTTGACAACAATATTGAAATTGTTTGTTCATAATGCTAATGAAAGAGTTGGTCAAAAAGACTTCACAGAATTAATTAAATACAACAACAACGTATTTATATCAAAACATTTCTTGGAATAGAAATAGATTGTAAAATTGGTAAAAAAACAAACATGTTAAATGTATACAAACAACAATTGATAAATACATCAGTATAATAATAATATATAAATTGAGAAAACTGCTAAAAAGTAGTGTATAATTTATTTTATTTATGCATTGATATTACCATATTAATGATTGTTGTGAAATTTGGGGTAACACTTATAAAAGTACAGTACAAAATGTTTACAAAAAAAAGGTACTGTAATTTATAAAATTATCAATAGTGTAAGATGATAGCATTAGCCATAGTAGTAAATGATACTGGATACCAGAGGAAGTAGAGGTTTCGTTTTGAGGTTTTTTCATCTACAGTATTATATATAATGCCTTCAATTCAGAATAAGGAAATAGAATTAAGCTTCACGGCCAAAATGATAATAGAGGACTAAATAAAGTGGAATGCGTCAATTTCTCATGCATTTATTGGTGAAAAACACGTTTAATCTCAATATATTTGTTAATTTGTCAATAAAAATGCTGTAATATATTACTGCTGATACTTTTCTGTTTTCAAAGAATAATAATCGATCCTAAATTTTGGGAAATGATAAAATGATGCCTCGCATTTTTTGATGATGGTAAAACGATGCCTCGAATAAATTTCTGACTTGCCTTGCTTTTGCGCATATCCTAGGCCTGTTGTGCATGTTGGTCTCTGTGCCCTGGGGACCTGTGAACACCTGCACATAGCCGGCCTAGCCTATTAAACAATTATTACGCAATAAACATTAAGCTATATGCTTTGCAATTAGTGGTAATATGTAGGCCTAAACACATAAATATAAGTTTAATTTATAGTATAATAATTAGATATCAAATTAATAGTTTTCATACAATAATATCGTGGATTTATATAGAACCTAATGTTGTGAAACATTATTACCCCAGTCTATTGGATCAAACGTGTATGGAAACATCCAAAATTTAAATGACACATGAAATAAATAATGTCATATTGCAGTTTTTGGTATAACAAGTGAGCATCTTCATCTGCAATCAAAGTTGCTATTTCATTGCCAGAATTTACCTGTTTGGTGACCAAGTCAGCAACTTTTTTGGCTTATATTATAATGCTGTTTCCAAGATTCATCGAACATAAAGGACATTATATTGTGCCAACAAGGATGAAGAACCATCAGTTAAAGATACTGCATATCAACGGTATTCAAAGGGTTTGGGTAATTTTCTAACTTGCCATCACTACCGGTGACCGGTAAACAAGCTTTGTTCTTATGTCATCCACACTAGCATTTGGTATAAATCTTTATGGATTTGGAATATTTTGAAATGGTGAATAAATTGATAATTGGTACTTAATTACAGTATTTAAATTTCTACAACAAGCAGTATTTAACTTCCTTGGCAAAACATTTCAGGAAATGGAATCGAAACTTTGAATGCAGATGGAGCATTAAATCTATTAGGGGCCTACTATTACTTTGCCATCATTAAAAAAATATTTTAAGACAGAAGAAGCAATATAGTGGAAAAATCGGTAGTTAAAGAAAACACTGGGGAGCAAATGGCAACATCTTCAATGGCATTTCGAATGAGAAACGATCTGTACTTGCAAAGAAACAAAGATATGAATTATGAATGAATTCGAAACATGCATCTTTTGTTCAGTCCAAAATTAACAAGACATCTGATTAATAATAATTAATAGTAATTCACTTACAGTAGGTGGTCTATAAGTAAAACCAACCGTTAAGGAGATAATATACAGGGCTTCAAAATGGTAAATGGCGGCCATTTTTAATTTATGCTAATGAACCCACTTCACGATGTCCGATTTTGGTCAACTTTGGATATGATGTTAATTTGGACCATATCAACCAGACAAAACAAAAACAAATTATGTTGCAATTTGTTCTAGGTTCAACCATACTTTTACTGGACTATAGGTAGAAACCATTTTTAACTATGTTAATTAAAAGTCAAGTTATAAGCCAAAACACGTTTAAAATGATGGCGACCATCTTTAATTCCAACATGGCGACTGAAATAGAATATTTACAACTTTAATAACAATATATTTGGAATCCTCAGTATCACAAACATAGGTACTGTATAGGCATCATTTCTAACCTACTATGTTACTTATATGTTAAGTTATAAGCCAAAATACGTTTTAAATGGCGACCATCTTGAATTCCAACATGGAGGCTGAAATAGAATATTTACAACTGTAATAACAATATATTTGGAATCCTCAGTATTATAAACATAGGTATAGAAACTATTTTTAACTTGCTATGTTAATTAAAAGTCAAGTTATAAGCCAAAATACGTTTAAAATGGCGGCCATCTTGGATTTCAACATGGCGGCTGAAATAGAATATTTTCAACTTTAATAACAATATAGTTGGAATCTTCACTATCACAAACATAGGTATAGACACCATTTTTAACTTGCTACGTCACTTAAAAGTCAAGTTATAAGCCAAAATAAGTCTGAAATGGCGGCCATTTGGTTTTTCACATTTTAAGGGTGAAGATCTAAAAATTGAGCCGGGTAATCAGCAAATTTGAATTCAGAACCCCAAAATTACCCTAAAACACATGTTTATTCGCTTTTAACACGAAATTCCTACAGCATTTCATTTTTCTCAAATCTGGACTAGTCTACTTCCAAGAACGCTGAAAAGAATTGCAACAATGTGATTTTGTTTATCATATTAAACATTTTTTTAAAATTCAAATTAATATTATTGTTAATACTTAAAATTATATTACTCGGTTAATTTGTGGGGTAACTGGTCATCTTATCAGTTCATTTTGTTAAATGTTAGTGTCTTAACCCATTTAAGACTGCTTTGTAGAAGATGTTTGTGGTGAAGAAAGTAGATAACATCGTATAGCCCTTAGTTAATGACGATAATAGTTTGCTAGGATTCTAACGAGTTTATCTAATATCGTAAGCGAAACAAAGTGGATGATGGATAAGTAGAAATAAATTCTAAATAATCTATCTCAGTTCTTCTATAAGTCATAATGGCGGTAATTCATTACTGTAAACTCATGCTGAATCGTATACAGTAAATTAACCCTACAGCACCTCACAGCGGATTGTTCAAAATATAATGTTTAAAATACCTCGCTTAATAACAGTAGAGATTTTGCAACGAAAATGGCTAATTCCCGAACCGCCTATACCATAATTTAATAACCAATTTCGACAAACACGATTAAGAGATATACACAGAATAGTGTCAAAAAAGATTTTGTATTTCCATTACTAAGATTGAATTCTTCCAATTAAATTTAAATATAGTATTGCACAATTCAGATGATTGTACATTAACAATCTGTTTTTAATATGTACGACAAGAACCTATGTAATATCTCTTTATTTGCACGTAACTTAGGGACTTATTTTTCATTAGCACAAAAATACTTGGATCGAAGTAATCAAAATTAATTTAGTCAAAATAAATAGCATATTTGTATTTTCTATTTTATCTTCATTATTGCGGTTTTATTGTATTGTAAGCACATCACAAGATGACAGTTTCATTACTTTTGCTTTTCCGCTAGAATTACACTTTTTTTGTTATGTAAAAAGATTGAAAACAAATGAAATGATAGGCCTAAATAAATCTGGATCGATATGATCGCCACTCTATATTTGCTCGTTGAAATGATTGTTTTAAGGTTTACATTGTAATGAATGGGCATAATGCTCCGTTCTTAATGTGCACTAAAGACAAAAATTTGTCGAGTGATAACCATGAAGGATGTTTTAGTTGCCGAAATAATTTCTTTTAGCCTCTAATCAGGTTCGTGGCTTCCATACTTATCACTATAGAGATATAATTATCTCACAGTATTACCCATGGGGTGCGATCGCCGCCATGATGGTTAAATCAATCGCGGGTGCATACGTGAGCATAATAAAAGTATTTGCGAGTTTATCAGGTTTTTGAACTATTAACCTATTGTTAACGCAAACAATAAATTAAATATCCGTACCTAATTATGTTAGAAAATCTTGATTTCAAAGCAATAAATAATTAAAATAATTTATCTTAAATGATAGGCAAGGAAAACATCGGATGATGGATAACGAAAATTTAATATGAATTAGGAACAAAAAACGGCTGAAACTCATTGTCGAGAATATCTGAATGTCGGCCTACTTTTATTTTAGAAACTAAGACAACCATTCAGAAGTTGTGATTTTGTGTAGGCTCTGGCGACAACTTTGATGATTATTTTGTTGAAACGATGGCAAATAGATAGATAGTATTCCCTTATTACATGAATATTTTTGCTCTCTTTTTATATTATATAGGTCATTAGTCTATTTTTGTAAGTTGCTCTGTCGGCATTCTCTGTACACAATTCTCATTATTGCTATATATATATATATATATATATATTATATAGGTCATTAGTCTATTTTTGTAAGTTGCTCTGTCGGCATTCTCTGTACACAATTCTCATTATTGCTATATATTTTCTGTTCATTTAGTTTGTAGAGTAGATGGTCAAATAAAAATAACGTGACTGTGAATTTCGTGATTGTTGACTATGAGCGAGGACTGTTGAATCACGGATTATCGTCTTTTACTGCTTTACAGTCGGTAATAAATCGTATACAAGTCAATGGAGAAATGCTTCTGAAACAAATCAAGCGTGTTCGGTCCTTAGTTCTATCGCCGTGTCATAAAATAAAAATTTATGTAGGATCAAGGGTTAAGGAAGGATGGCAATCGTTAATTTACCTGTATTAAAAAAAAAAAAAATTACAATACAATACAATATCTTTTCTTTCTGACTTTGATTGTATTTATCATTGCATGTAATTGTGTTGCAAATATGTTTTTCCTCTAAACTTAGTTCCCACGAAAGCGAGTTTACCAATCATCGAGCAACAGGATGATCCATCGCGTCGAATTTGGTCAAATTACTTCCGTTGCGCTTACGTCTTTGCGCAGCGTCCAAGTGTTTATCAAGCTTTAATCCTCTTACTAGAATTCGGTCATTTACCTTAGGTCATTACAATTGACCAATGACTTTAGGAGAATGCCTACGAGAATAAAAGAGCATTATAATTATTTCTTAAGACGCATAAAACACTCGTCAAATACGTTGACCTCTAGGCTGCATTGCCATCAACAAGATGAACTTGAACAGATTTCCATTTTTAATTTAAGATTAAATATTTTATAGTTGATCAAAAGTATCATTACAATCATGCCAAGGGGAAATAGTTATATACATTTATTTGACTTTTCTTAATACTATATCTAGGTCATAGGTAATAAAATGTACAATGTAAGAGCGCAATCACATTTGATTGTTTATAAACACTGTATTTAATATTTATTTAACATTATGTAATGGACATGAGCTCTGTATCACACGATTTGCTTAGATACTGTACTCTCGAGAATATTATACAATATAGCCTACTTTGATAACTACGGATGATAGTTTATTATAATCATCATTACAGTGTTATTTGTCCACACTGTTGTATTGCTAATAGTGTTTATTTATACATGAATATCAAAACAGACATTGATTCTACCTATCCAAATCCAAACTACTAAACGAATCCCAAGTGATTATCTAATGTTAATAAAAAAAGTTCCGAGATAGAATAATAAAGAAGTAACAAAACTGCCGAGTGTAATAAACTTGCAATAACATTGATAAACTTTTAGCCTTGTAAAACTATATTCAATAAAATTATATATTCTTTTTGTCAAGCATGTAATACAGTAATAACAACTGTATGAAGGATCATCATGTAGCGACGTAATGACGACGTCTGTTTGTCATCTCTTTTAACTAGAGGCTAGAAAAGACACAATCACTGCAGCATCCTGTGACAAGCTTTACATAATTCATGTTTTGATAATTAGTAAAATAATTAGTTTACACCGAACATAAAAATAACATGATTAATATGAACTCAGAATATTAACAATTTTACAAGGATCTAAAGAAACACGTACTCATATCAATATAGCATTAAGGCTTCAGGCCTACAGCGAAAAAGTAATTTATTAGAGTAATGGGAAGTATATCCACGTCCGGTAAGATGTGTGGGCCTATTATAGGCTACTGTATTTGTATAGGCCTATATACTACAACAGAGCCCAAATTTTAAACAATTGCAAAAATAGAGTCAGATTTGCACTGTAAAGATACAAAGGGAACAAAGATTCAACAATGTTATCAACTATGGCTAAAATAAATAAATGTGTGTCTAAGACATGAGCACTGAAAAAACTTGGAGAAATGCAGAGTGTGACGACAGAGGGCGCTTTATTTAACTATTCGAGCAATATTGAAGATATAGATAACTCGAGATTTTAATCAGCTTTTATGACATCAATATATCGATTTTTCAAAAAAAAATATCAATAGGCATGGTCTATTTACAAAAAAGAAAACAAGTTGTGGACGATATCGTGCAAACAAACAGACAACATATAAACACAACTAGTATAGTAAAATTATCTGGTAAAATGTTTGTCCCTCGTCTTTCCGATGAGACATTAAACCGTCGGTCCCACGAGTGTTCATAGGCGGTTACAATGTAGTAATGTCTTACTTCAAACCAACGACAGTCATGCAATTTTGATCTTTAATTTCAAAAGTTCAAAACCAATCATTAAATCTTTCAATATGGATTAATGTTTGTTACGTTAATATAATTGATCTATTGATTTTAGTAATTAGAATATCTGCTTATTTCCTGATCTTCTGTACTATAAAAATAAAAACATAATGCCTATATCACGAATTCGTGAAAGTCAATTAGGCGTATATCATTGATTTGTTATTTCTTTCGTTCAATATATATAATTGGAATGTTACCTCGGTGCTCCTTTTGGCACGTGACAGCGCGTATATGTGTCTAAAACATAAATCGTCATTGTAACAATCAAATATTGTTACGTGAATGTATTCGTCAAGATGACAGTCACGTCATATATAATGTTAGTGACAAATAATTAAATAAAAAGTGATAAAGAAATGCTTACAGTATAAAAAAAAGAACAGTCTATGGAACATCCTCTTGATCGACTTTGAAAGATAATTCTGTTAAACCATAAATGACATGACATATATTTCTACAGGTACATGTTCTACACTGTTTAATTTTAATATATATTCGAAAATAAAATATTTTAGGATTTCCAACACATTTCAGTAATAATGAGGATGACATTTGTTGTCCTTAGGCTCGCACATTTCATTTCAACCCATGCAACCCATTATATTTTATGCAGTCGACCTACTTTCTCATTTTGACAATAAATAAATAAATTTCAAAACTATGACATGTTTTTTAATATCATTATATACGTATGTATCTATATCATCTTGAAAAAAAAACTACCTTCTGCTCAGTTCCATTTAGTTTATGTTCAGCTTTCGTAAACGTATTTTGAGAATGATTTTTTTGTTAAAAGCTGTTAGTGTGCGCCATCTATAATCGTTCGGCCCTGCGGTAGATCTAGCCTCTCTCCTGGTCTTTAACATTGGGTTAAGATAGAAGCAGCGTACTAATTGAATACAAAATTAATTTTGTATTCGTTGAATGGGGAGAATATTTTAATTTTTTGATAGCCTCACCTCGTTTAATAGTCTAGAACAGTCAATCTTTTAAACAATTCTTCAACTCTTAAACATCCATGTTTATTATTAATCATTTTAATATAAAAACACGTTGCAAAGAAGATCATGATAGGATGACAATGATATTAGATCAATAAATGAAGTACACATGTAAGGTACGTGTTGTGTAGGTGTATTTTATTTAATTTCATAATAGGAAATTTAAAACCTGATAAACCAATTTAAAAAGAATCAATACGAATTTGCACTTTTTAGTATTACTGGTGTAATTATGGACTTTAAAAAAAAACATTTTTGTTGTTGAATATGGAATTTTTTATGTCACATAAGTTATTCACTTTGACTATTATTACAAACAATTATTGAAAAAAGTAATTTAAATCCAAAAATAGTTTGTGTGTGACCGCATTTTATACCCATGGTTCGCTATATCCATGATCGTTATACATTTATTTTATGTTGGGTGTGGACATTATTAAATGGCCAATACTGTGTAGTAGGACATTAACGGCTATTTGTTAACAAAGAAGTTTCCAACACACGTGTTATCTAGTGACAGCTTATAGTTGTTTTCAGGTTTATAATTAAAGAATTTTTGTTTGTTTATAGCCAGTATTTGACAGGTAAAAATAGACTGGCAATCCACTATAATTCTAATTCCATTGCTGGCTTTTTTACAATAATCACTCACCCACCTCTGGCAATCACGCGAAAAACATTTCCAGTAAAAATAAAGCAACCATCGCTTTTTTAAAAACACAATAGTATAATTGTCGTTAAATGTGAAAATATATCTTATGTAATATGTTTACTTAAATGAATAACACTTGTAATTTTTTTAGGTTTTCTAAATATTGTCTGAAGCGATATACCGGTACTGTTGGCTACTTAAGATTTACGGTGTGATGCGCGCGAAGATTAATATCAAAACAACCATGATTCGGCCTCTAAGAAAAAAATATATTAAAATTGTCCTTATGTTGAATCTATAGGCGCTCACTTTTATTAAAAACTTAGACAATAATGTGCAAATATAATATGAGTAAGCTTATGTGTTCCGACCAGAGAATTTTGTTTTTGATGTGCGATTTGAGATATGGTTCAAAATCAAGAACCATGAAATACAAAATGTTCGACACTTCGAATCCACTAACTAACCAACCAAGAGGTAAGGAGTGAACATCACTAGAAGGTTCAAGACATTGTATTTCTGTGATGACTTTAATTAGCATGTACTAAAAATGTCTTCAATGTAATAAAAACAATACATCATTGATAACACTTGGTTGTATTACATCATCGCGATGACGTCATTAAATGTTTATTATACGTCATTGACACAAAATTGTTCTTGTAATGTATTTTAGTTTTAAATAAATCTAAGATACCATCATAATCATTTCTATAGAAAATTATTTTTTTTTTAAAGTAAATTTTTGCCGTACTTGTCAACCATATTGTTATAACTACCGGTTCAGGCCAAAGTTACTGCACAAGTGATTTTATTCATTCAGATTATATTCTACGTTTTAAAAAGTAATGGCCTTCACGCGTTCCCAATCAAGTTTGCTATTTTCGGCGTTCCATATTTGAGATCTTGTTACCATGTATTTTCAGTTTTTTTTAAATACAATTTGAAACTCTCGTATCTTTAAGATAATTTTACCTTAAAGGGATTTTCCATTATTGCTGTAAACAAAATACTCAATCATTCCAAATATCACGTAAATGTTTTGGGTAAGTTGTTGAATTTCATTTTACGTATAATGTATAAAAGAGTACAGCACTCTCAATTCAAAATGTTGATATAAGAAAGCTTTTAGAAATTTGATGTATTATATAGTAGATTGCCAACGGTACTATTAGATTCTGTATTAGGTGTTCATTTTGTTCTGTCAATATGAAACTTTGCTAATAAAGGATACATCATCAGAAAGTTACATTGTATGTTTACCGTTTAAATTATACAGTAATTTGTACCGTTCACACGTATTCAATTTTATAATAAATAAATAAACTTCAAGTAATGTCGATCGTGTTAGTGATAAAAAAAAAGAATGCACTTATATACACCACCCGATTCTGTGGCTGTCAGCAGACTCTATTTGGAAGACTGTTGCCAGTCTACTAGATATATAACTAACTGTATTAAGTACTTTTAATACACGATATCTCTGTCATTAGGTTCCTATCTAGAGACAATGTATAACGTTAGGCCTATATGTGTATTCAATATCAAGTCCACACGGATAGTTCAAATTACACAGCAATAATCACCATTCTTTTGTACACAAATGTTGTAAATAGAAAGACATTTTTTAAAAACTTTGAAAAATAAACGGTGTGGTAAAAATGTTATCAGATCAGATAATCAGATAATATAACTTGAATTGGACGTTTCTGGTATTTTTATTCAATTCATGCTATAGCAAAAATTATCCACCGTATATCCACCATCTTTTTTCATCTTCTAGGGAGTCACCAGACATTTTATTACATAGGTTAAACTACTTAACTACTAAAAAAAGTCTTTCAGGTTTAAGGCCTATAGCGCAAAATTTTGTATATTACCACTATAAGGGAAATCAATGTTATTTTCGCCTTGATTTCTGTTACAAATATTTGAATTATGTGCATTTAACCAGATATTATCTTTAAAAATCATGTACCTAAGCTTTAACATTATTAAATGACACGTTGTTGGGTCTTTAAGGTAACTCTCTAAATAGGTGTTCTATTGTACTCGTTTTGAAGGGAAATTCACAACAGTACAATTGAACTTATAATCTGTTTACTTACAGTAGCAATGTAGATTATTAAATTAAAAAATATATATATATACTGTGCTGTAATAATATTGAACGTTGAATAAAATGGTAATGTAATTATTATTATGTTGTCTTGATAGTTATTACAATAATGCAATTCAATTTGAAAAAAAAAATGATTAGATATGATAATGATTTTTAAAATAGTTGTATGATGATTAAATTTGGTTGATGTTTGTGCAAAAATGGAGC
Source organism: Antedon mediterranea (assembly GCF_964355755.1). NCBI lineage: Eukaryota > Metazoa > Echinodermata > Crinoidea > Comatulida > Antedonidae > Antedon > Antedon mediterranea. The sequence goes on from NC_092676.1 coordinate 21,209,756, forward strand.
TTTCCGGAGTGGATTTAAATTATATAATATTTAAGACGTTTTGTTGGATCGATCTAGTACGACTTATACAAAGCATGCTTATTTAACTTGGTAAATTCTCGGTCGGTATCAATAATTGCGTACAGTATCATGGACAAGTTTTGTGACATGTGTCGCCTATATTTATAGGCCATATGTCTAATCCCAAACTTAACATTACCATCAGGCGGCATGTGTGTGATACTGTATTAAGGATTTTGCCTATCTGACAGTAATATGTCACATAATGCCATAATGTGGAGATAGAACGAATTTCAACGATGTATTGCATTTATTATTGCCAGTTAGAAAATCGAATTAGCATTAGTAAATGCCACTAGATGCGCTCAGATTTAGGGCGAGTTCGGGTAATGTAAATATCTTACAATGGTGCATTTCTTAAGTCAGGCCTTAGGAACTTTTGATTGACGCAGATTCATAGACCAATGATAGTCAACCTTTCAGAAGGTAAACATACATTGCCCCTAGAGTAGCATGGACTTACATGGGTTGAATATTAATCACATTACAATTAGTTTTGTCTAATACAGTTTATACATTTTGCAGTCTAGAATGTGTTTTGAGAATTCAATTCTTAGAAGCGATAGCGCATTTGATGATTTTAAAGGAGTACTATACTCATTCTTGTATTTATTCGATCTTACCACACAGGAAAAAATGGCGAAATGCTTCCTACTTTTTCTAGGAGTTGCATCAGTATATTGTTTTGACAACTCTTATAACATGACCACAGTGCTGATTTTGCCATTTGCCTACACATACCACAATAATACTTTTGTCTAATAAACGAAATTCATTTCATAATCTCGTGTTTAGGAAATTATAAATGCGGTACCATTATGTTATTTAAAGCGAATGTGACAATGGTTTCATTTAATAAACTGCTATGATCCATATCCGATTCAAAACCATGTCGAGGGCGTGTATTTCCTTTATTAAATTCGGTCTGATAGTGATCTTTCCACAAATAGTTTACCTTACGCATTTTACTGAAATGTAAAACCTAATTTTTTATTTTTATTATCTTAGACCTACAACCTCTTTGATGAACAGATGCCCATATTATACACATTATTAAACAGTCTCCTATAAAATAATTTTACTTTATTTTAAGCAACTTTAGTATTGCCGGGGGGGGGGGGGGGGTGGGGACGAGGAAAAACAGCGCCCTCGACGGCCTGTATTATAGAAAAATGAGCCCCCCCCCCTACTATCGACATATTTCAACAAATTTTATGATTTTAAATAATGATGAGTGATTGCTATACAAACAGACTTAAACAAAGTTGATACGGTTAGTGGGCGTTTACATCAAGTAGAAGTTCCGAGTATCGGTTAATCGATACATTGATTATAATGTAACTAATTCTTACAGACTTTATTATCACCTTTTTACCGTTCTGCTTCACGTACTGTATGTGACACCAATCTTGCTACCTCCGGCTTAGACACTTGATTATCTTTACAACAGCAACGTAATAAAAACCGACGTATTTTAGGATAATGGAATTAAGTTACATCATTTTGATTATGTATTGGTAGCTTGTACGTTTAAATTGATTTTTAAAATGTCTAAGAGAAAATGAATTTACATACAAGTCAACTCGTTTACTGTCATGCAATGATCTCTTTGTATTCCTATCATCGTTTTATGCTATTTAAAATCAGTCATGTCCATGTAAATTTTAAATATTTGCATTTAAACTATTCTAAATAATTAACAAACGTCTATTCTGCTTAATGCTAGTAGATTTTCTCTTTTAACATCTGTGTGTATGTTAGGTTTATCAACTATACAGGATTTTATTAGATTGTTTTGTACAGTTCATCGGATAGCCATCGGTATTTAGTAGAAGGGGGGCAATGTATTTTGATACGTCACATGTTAAATGAACATTAAATACGTTTCTACCAACATGCCTACACTGATCAGTTCACCTAATCCGTGAATAGGACAGGCATCAAAACCCAAAGTCCACCTCCGTTTTCAGTTCTGCTCTTTATTATATTCATGTAGCCTACACGTTACATATAATAATAAGCGTTAATTAAGGTTATTAAAAAAGGTTATTTTTACACAATGTTTTCAATAAAACACAATTTGTATCTTAGAAGAAAAACAAGTACGCTTTTAACGTGTTTAGAACATCTTCACGTAGAATCATCCAATTCCGTCGCCAGAATATCCGAGAAAATCGTAGTTGAAAAGATTGAATGGTCATTAGAGGGCATAATTAACACTAAAAGTACACACAGTGAGCTATAATTAATATATTCACTACCGTGTTGTTTTTACTAAACTCGGCATTTCATCTATTATTACTCTTTGGTGGTTTACGTCAATTACTGACGCTCCGTCATATACCAGGAAAGAGTATAATTCACTATTCCATGGACATACAGATAATTAATTATGTTACTACAATATTACCTATATAATACAACAACTTACATAAATGAGAAAAGTTCGATGTAACGGATGTAATTTAATTGGCGTGAACCCGGTATAAAGTGTTCTTCTATCTATATATGTATATAAACACATCAGGCACAGAACATTAATTCTAAACCGCCCGGTGATATAGGCCTACTGAAATTTAATTAATTAATTTGAAACGACCCAACCGAGACTTGAACCCGGAACCTTCTGCTTGATATGCAGATGTTTAAACCATTAGATCACTGGGACTTTCATGGTATTGCTCAAACAATATATTTATTTTGTGTTTGTTTTTTCCAAGGGTTTTACCTGACAAGTTTTACTTCTTGTAAAATCCTCCTATTAATTGTATATTTATTCTTTTTTTTATTGTTATTTTCTATGCACCATTTATATAATAAAATGTTTATGAATGAATGAAATAAAGTGTTTCAAACTGTTTTTAATGTTTCCTTCACAATGAATATATTCTTAGGCGTGAGAAGTGGAATGGAACGTTGTATTTATTCGTCAGTTACCTTGAGAGAAGTAGTATCAGATGGTATGTTACTGTGATTATAAGGCTTCATCTTGCTAGATTATGAATGTGTGCTCAAACTTATAAATATATGGTACTAAGTGATGTATAGTGTTGGTTAAAGTTGGTTAAAACATGTCTTTGGAGTACTTAAAACCGACACAAAACGGATATATCTATATTAGCAAAGATGCAAAAACTATCTTGAGATAACGACGTCATTTAAAGTTAGGAATTGCATTAGTTAATTGACTTCATTTAAGCTACCTTAACACTTATGACAAAATTCATTTTTAGACGTCGGCTTGGTTTTTTCACGTGCTAAATTCTAGTTTATTTAAACTGGCAAGCAATTTCATCATGGTTTTTTTGCAAGAGGGCGATGTATACTTTGTTGTTCACGTCATCTATAAAAATTACAGGCCAGTATGATAGGTTAGTAATTGTAATAAGTGTGAGAGAGTCAGTGATGAAGTAAAGTAAAAGTGGAGAGCAAAAAAAAAACAACAAAAAAACGGAACCTAAATCTGTGGAAGGTATAATCATAAAAAACGAAACACAATCAAAGTTTAACGTTTCCTTATGAATCTACCCATGGTGAAATACTCCATGATCTACCCAATTCTCGGTACTAGGCCTATATCTATATTTCTCCGGTCATAGGATGGTAATATAACATCAAATGTGTTTCACAACACACTTTACATGATACAGGCACCACATGTGATGCAAATGAGATAATGTATTACTAAATATTCTTGATACTGAGCCAATGGTAGTATATTGAGATACAGCAGTGAGAATTGGATAACGAATCTAAGATAAATTTTTATTTTTAATCTGCAGTTACAGTTGGACTTTAGCATCATAATGAGGAATATTTACCCAGCCCTATGATAGCCCAGAGCTTCGGATTCTGCCAATATTCATCACTGTAGGGAAGACACACGATAAGGTGAGTATGTGAAATAAATGTTATAATTGTTCTGCTATATCATGGTTTCTATGCTCCTAATTCTGCAGTTTTAAGTGGTAATATACTACTCTCAGGCCTACTACTTTTGCCAAACTATTAACCTCTAGGTGACCACAATATTACGTAATGTTTTGTCGATAAGTGTTTCTTGCTGTCCAGCGGTAAATGAAATAACGTTTACCGTGTTTTGTCTTTTGTCACCTTGTGGATATTACTTCCCATTATTTCCATTTTCATTCAAGATATTAAAATCATAGTCTTCATTATGGTGTACGATATATAACTGACGTTTATAAAAATTATTTATATATATTACTGCGAAAATATTAGTACCGGGGAAAATACAATACTATTGGGATGTTCTCTAACAAAACAGTTTTTTTTTGCATTGTCTATATTTGCGCTAGCCGAGTGGTTAGGACACTTGACTATCATGCAGCACACAGGCCCCCCAGTCTACTCACCTGATTACCCCCTGGTTGAAAATACTACGGCATGAAAAGGAATTGGCCTTCCAACCACATAATGCTGAGTTAGAGTCTTGTACAGTGAGCAGAGCTCTGTTCATAATGGTTGAGACTAACTTTTACTTTACTCTTTTATTCCAAAGCTTATCAGGGAATTTTAAATTATAAAAACAATGGTGGACTGTAAACAGATTGGCAGTAAATTCTCAGTGACATTCCTGTATGTGACTAGCATATTCGTTTTGGTAAATTATGATTAAAATTATTTATAAGAACAACAATTAACATCACAATTGTCAGTTTGGTGGTATAAAATATAGAAATAGATCAGTATAAAATAATAGTACAGATATTGTAGTTATCCATTTATTATACGAAGAATAATAATAATGTGTTTATTCTTCTACAAAGTACGGTATTACCTCATCTATAAGTATAGCTTAATTACATTTCAAGTGATTAGTAATAAATGGGAAATTCCGAAATAAAGCCAATGATGTAAAGTTCAAATTGTTCGGCAAATAAACATTTTTTATCTGTACTATTGATCCGTGTAGAGTTACTCGATACCTATAGTGTTTACATTTAAAATTAAGAATTTTCAATTTCACTACTTCCATTTAACGCTGACTAGGGACTCGTTCATACGATAATTCTTAGATTTACAACGACCTCCGCGGCAAAAAGGCTTGTTTTCCACTGACACGCAACGCAAGGACTTCAGCGCAACGCAAGTAATTTTACCAAAAGCGATGGATTATTAAAAAAATATCGCTTGTCATTGGTCAACTATAGCTTGCGTGAGAACCAAGCTTAAGTAATAACCCCAGATTACCATGAGTATCACTTTTGTCGGGGAATATTTCAAACTGAATATATTTTTTATAAATGAAATATTATACGTAATTGAGATGAAGAAAACCGAAGGCTGCCTATATCCATGAATAAAGACGGCGTGAACATAGGCCTACTGTATGTCAATAAAATGTTATTTAATGGTTTTGTTTTTAGCTTGCAGGAATAGCTACACTCAGCGTTGGAATATGGCTTTTCACGGTATCTGATAACATTTCATACCTTCTTGATGAAGTTACGTTATTTGTGGTCGCCATTATGACAATAGTAGTGGGCACGTTATCAATTCTTGCCGGCTTATTTGGTTTTTACGGTAATTCAAGAAAAAATAAATACATCATAATAACGGTAATTCTTTTTCAATAGGCTATTCAAGATGTATTGTCCCCTGAAAAATAAGAATAATAATTCTTAACATTTTTGTTGAATATGCCATTTTAATGTAACATAATAGTTATTCACTTTGAACAAAAATTTGATTAAAAAAAAATGTATTTACCTGAAAAAACTGTAATTTAGAGCAAAAGTGTTCACATTGGTGGGGTGGGTTGCCAGTCAGTAGGTTTTTGGTTGAATTTTATCATTTATTTTCTCAATTTATAGGTGAAAAAATTATTTTTTTTCCATTTTTTTTCTATGGAAGTGATTAACTTTATTAAAACTACGAAATAACGTATTCAAAGTCTGATTTTAATCGTTATTTTTCATGTTTTTGGGGGACAATACATCTTTAAAATACTTTTCAACGTGTAAACTAATCGATTCATATATTGGTATCTTAAAGGGACTGTTATATTGCTTTAGTTTTTATTGTTACGCCACTGTATTTTGTTTCAGTATGCGATCGTGGTAGCTTTTATCATTTCTGTAGAGTTTGGCGCAGGAGTCACAGCGCTGGTTTATCAAGATAAGGTAGGTAGATAAGCCTAATATCATAGGCATAATCAATATTTATCAAATTTTAGAACCATGCCTTTGGACACCGCATGAGGGGCAAGGATTTAACATTACGATCAAGCCCCGGGGACACTTCTATTAAGGGGACATTTGTTGGGTCGATCCAGAATGTGTCCCCTACGAAGTTATGTATTTAGATTGCAATGAGTAATTCAATTCCAATTTCTTATATCTTGGAAAAAAATCATCCATAATATAGGATACTTCTCCATCTACAATACATTTTTTAGTTATAGAGCACTATGCTTGACCAAACGTAAACTGAACGATTTTCAGAAAATGAAAAACGTGTCAGAGTCGTCTTCCGTTCCGTTATTTTGAATACCAGTAGCCTATAACAATATATTGGCCATCCTTTTTTGCAATTCTATCATATTTCCAGGTACGCTATGAGTTAGAAGATAATCTAGAGTATATGATTCGGTATGAATACACCACATCATACCGTGTAACAGAAGCGAAATCGGCTATAGATTATCTCCAAAATGAAGTAAGATTTTTACATTGCTTATATAAACAGATAATTGTGTTTAAAATAGATAAACAGTACTTATAGTACAGCTTTATCAGTTATTTCATGATTCATCGCGACGTATGTACATTTAATCTCTAGTGTAAGTGTTGTGGAGCTGATGGCCCTATAGATTGGTACCAATCAGCGTATTATTGGGATACAGGGAAGAAGGTTCCGGAATCCTGCTGTGCCCAAGGAAAAGATTGCGTGGACGATTCCTCGTATCGTAGTAGCGGCATTTACCAGGAGGTGAGTTTGACCAAGGCAATCTGACAAGATGATGAGCTCCGGAGATCAAAGGGGTTATCCGTGACTGCGACAGTTCCACACCCTGTTACGAGTTCCTATCTTGGTAAGGCGAGCTCACTGTCCTCGTTAGATTGCCTTCGTTTGACAATGGAAATAAAATTTATTCTTAAACGTCATCGTTAATATTTCTATGGTATTATATCTTTAGTGTAAAAAAATAGAGTTTATAAATCTATTGATATGCCTATTTTAAAATCAATCCAATCAAATCGACATGAACATTATTGATGTTATTAGGCCTACCGTTATTACCGATTTCTTGATAAATGTTTGTTTAGGGATGTACGGTTAAAGGAGGCGACTGGATGCAAGAAAACTTGGTTGTAGCCGGAGCAACCTGCTTAGCGATTATACCTGTCCACGTAAGTAGGCCTACTATTGCAAAATATCTTCTATTCCCTTTAAATATTTGTGATGGCATTGTAGATTCCAAAATGATATAGAAGGTCAAAAAACCAGATATCCTTTATTCTAAATTAAATAAAAAATGACATTGAATTGCGGTAAGTAATGTAAGTGGATTCGGTATGCGTTTTTAAAGCTTGGTTCCCACATGGACAACGTTGGCGCAACGCAAGTGAGTTGACCAATCACATGCGACAGTACGGATGACCTGGGTTTATGTCTAAGTGCAAATCAAGCTTTAGTACTGTCATTCAAAACTAGGAAAATGTGATAATCCCGTTGGTCTCATACTCTTTTGTAGAGGTTTAGATTTCAAATGTGTTGTTTACTTCGACCAAAATGTACATTTATTCTTCTTTTTTTAATTCTCTGCAGGGAATTGCTATACTGGCGGTGGTATGTTTTCGGTGGTTAGTTCCAACAGACCTCAGCAGATTACTATGATAACGCCTCGTGTTTACCTATTAAGCAAGTTCCCCACCCTACTTAATTTCAGTTTTGTAATTTTATAACGATTTTTTTTTACTATTTCCTATATTATACGAATGTACTTCATTATAGATATGGTGTGATATGCAGATTGTTGAAATATAACTTTTAATGAATTGTAACTTTAATCGTTATAATAGCTTTAATAATAATGTAAAGCAGCAGTGTTTACATATATTTAATATGATATAGATAAACCTCTTGAATGGCACATTATAGTTTTGGAACAGCGCCCTCATGATGTATAGAACGGCACGAGTTCGAAGTTTGGATAGATGGCGTTTGTTTGCCCTTATCTATTTAAATCATGGAGGATGTTTAAATTGACTACCGTACCTAACCCAGCTTAAAATGTTTCCGTGGAAACAGTACCAAGACATCGGTACCGAAGGACGCGCTTTATACTAATACATGTATTTCTCTTTCTTTCCTTTTTTTTCATACAATAAAATAATAATACAGTAATAATAATAATATACTAACATATAGCGCACTTTTCATGAAAAAAAAACATGATTAACCGGCGCTTTACATAAAAATACATCAAGACAAAATTAAAGAATATATTTTGGAGAGACTGAATAGAAAGTGTAGTGTTCAAATTAGATTGAATTTGGTAGCTAAATAAACGCACTTTTATACATAAAAGCTTGTCACTGAAACAAAAAAAATAAATATGATACTTGGTGTCTGCAGGGAGATGTAAACTATTTTACATTCTCTGGTGTCTGGCGGCGTTATTTTCGATTCATGACGCGTGTAAAAAGTAGATCACAACAAGACAGGAAAGAATATTTTTACTCTTCTCTGATTACAATCATACATTTATTTATTTTGGGCTAAAAATTAAACTGACGTTTACTATTTCAAATTAAATAGTTAATTAATTAATCTTGCATCAATGAAATGTTATTAAGAAAAAGTAAGTTTACAGATATGTTTAGTAGCTGTTCTTGCTTTTAAGAGTTAGAGAAAATATTATGTACGTCTTTGCTATTAAATTTTATTTACATTACATATGTGAAGTTATCTCTTAGTCCGATTTTCTGGATCGATGCACTATGAACGAATTTAGGAACTTTTTGGTTTCAGTTGTAGGCCTAGAGATCTGCCCCACCAAGATAATAATGACTAATTCAAAATGCCACATTTGAAAATGGTTGTGGGCGCTTCCAACGCGTGGTTCATTCAGAATCGAAAATCCAAGACAAATATTTCCCTTTTGTCGAAATTCTTTACGTAAACTACACGTTAACAATAGGTTCATTTTGCCTAATCAATAGACGTCCTTCGACCGAAAAAAATCATTTTGTTTTGTAAAGCGTAGGTTTGTGTAATACAAACCTACGCGCTCGTTCCGCCTGAGTAGTTTAATTGACCAAAACCTGGGAGTGTCATCGAGGCGGTATTCAATCAAATTTCGAGTCGTAGTAAGTAAACATCGCTCTACGAAAACGGTAAGTTTCTGCTCATATTTAATTTACTTCTTTATTCATTATTCAAGAATATGTTATCAGTATTAATGTGGTAATGGTATTTATGTTGATGTTGTATCGAGCAATCCTTTCCGTCAATTGTCACTGTATGAATTTTTCGAATTGTTGACAGTACTTACGTACTGCGGAGATTCATAACGGCATACTGAGATTGACCTACTGTAGTTTACATATTGTACACTACTGTACACTACTGTACACTATATACTTTAACACACTACTGTATTTCATTTATTGTTTACTGTTTGGTACATATGATGAAGATTGTATAGCTGCTGTGTTATGCTTTGACTACGAACGATTCCATCTTGTCACATTATGTATGTAAAGCCTGTTTTAATTTTAGTACAATAGTATTCCAACAAATCGATCAGCAAAACAAAAGCGAACAGTTTCGGTTGAATACGACGACTCGCTCTTCTTTATAGACCTATTATACGTTTTCTATTGCCACTTCTTTGTAAGAGAGTGTGACTATCATTCTTGCACAGGCAGAGTCGATCGGCTTTCTGGCGGGTTATTTATCATTTATGCTCTCGCTAACACCTTTAAACAAAACAAATGTATACTCTTTTTATTCTATAAAAACTAGGATAAAGCATATAATTATTAATAATAAAATAAGATCAACCAACTTGTTAGTTCAACTATCAGTGTCATTGTTTCCTTTTTTCTATTCATACATTCATCAGGTCCAATACATTTTTGGTAGAACCAATTTTCACTTCATTAAACGTTTAAAGAGCAAGGATATGTAAAATAAATATAGTAATATTTTACAACTCATTGGAAAGAGGTCACCATCCATTGAGTTGTTTGAGAGATTCTCTATTGAAATAGTAGACTACAATCTACAATTACCAAACCAATCTTTTTCATTTCACTGGACTTATTTATACATAGAAATATTAGCACTTTTCCCCCAAAAAAAATCGGTGTGGTATGGGAGTGGACGATAACAATTATTTGTTTTTGTATGGCCTTATTTAGCATAAATTAAAATTGAACAAAAAGAGATGATACAATGCTTGTGCGTTTGGATGAGAAATTGATGCTCAAATAGGAACTCACAACAGTGGTTGCTATAACAACAAGCTCGCGTTTTATAAACACTTCCTCAGTCTTATTTTGAAGATTTAAGAATTTTAATTTATAACTTCTTTTATTGTTCAACATTTAGGCCTATCTTATATTTAATAAATGTGCTGTGTTGAGAAATTTATATTCTATAAATATTGTACTGTACTTGCTAATATATCTTAGGTATACATTATTTTATAGCTCCTGATAAAGTGATACTAAAACAGTCACTGACCTTGTCTTTAACTCATAAATTACATACATTTTATATGCTGCAGTACCAGTAAATGTTGTTATTTTTCTTTTTATAGGAACGGCGCAAACACAAAACTTTGCCTTCATATTTTAAATTTTCTTCCCATAGGCCTATTACTCAAATCAAATTGTTGTAGGCCTAAATTAGTATACGACGTGTATTTACGTATAAACCACGAGATACCGAAAAGGCTATAGGCCTAGTAAGATGTCAGAGTGATCTTTATGGTTATACCTCCATGAATCGACTGACTATTTTTTCGACCTCTCTATATAAAAGAATTCGGTGATTAAAACTTATGATAGGCCTATATACTTGGTAAAAAATGTTATCCGATGACTAAATAAAGGTAATATAACTTGAATATTACATTTCTGATATTTTTATTCAACTTCAGATTTTTATTTTCATGCTATAGCAAAAATTATCCACCATATATCTACCATCTTTTTTCACCGTCTAGGGAGTCACCATACATGTTATTACATTAGGTTAACTACCTAACTACTGAAAAAAAGTCTTCCTCGTTTTTATGGAAGAATTTTGCCAATATTTGTATTTGACCATATTAAGGGAAAATCATGTTTTTTTATCTTGATTTCTGTTACAAATATTGGATTTATGTACAATTATATTTAAAATTCATGCCTGTACATGAGCTTTAACATAACGACCGAATGATAATGATGTATGTCATTCACTTTTGAACAATGTATGTTGAGCCAACGCCTAATTTCAGGGTCAATCAAAACTGCTATTCCATAATTCGAGAATCTGTTTTGGTGATTAAATAGAAAGAATGCATGACATAAGTAGCCCACGGGAGTCATACAAGTTAATGAGCAATGCATCTTTCCTATTAAGTATAGTGCTTGACACATGGTGTTTATATTATAGGCCCGATTATAGGCCCGATTATAGGCCCAATTGTTCCATAATAATATAAAAATGCGCGCCTACATACCTAAACAATAATAACACAAATGTATACAACTATGTTTTTTTCATGATATATTATTTAGAAAACATTTCCACGGTGGAGAAAACGTACAGTGAAAGACCCATAGTAGCCTATTTTAGTTTTACTGTATTTACAACGTACCATCATGACGTCATCATGCAGACGTTATAATCGAAAGGAATTACTTCCGGTTTAATTCAAACGCCCCTCAGACTGAGTTGCATTTGTGTACTAATGCAGCTGGTTTTAAAAGGTTGACGTATGTAAATCCGGTATGACATAGGTTTGACTCGACAACCGTAATAATAAAATAAAATTGGTGGATAATTAATTTCGGGATTCACTCCCCCCCCCCCCCCAATGGGGCACCGACTTCGAATATTTGTTTGCGATGAGTTTGACATTTCTGGCTCTTTGTTATATGGAATGTACAGCAATTGTTGGAGGCCTATGTTTATACACTGTACTGTATAATATGGATAAAAAGAGCGTTGTTTATGTACAACAATATACTGTTATTATAGATAGGTTAGATAAATTTCAATGGCGCTCATTAGCATAATTGCAACCATTATATTGCGGTAATGAAATAAAAACCATCGGTTCCCACGACAACGAATACAATATTGCAATTATTAACTGCAGGTTTACGTCAACGCCCTATCATGTATTTGATTGAGTAATATTTCAATTATTCAGTTATAGGCCCAGGACTAATGTTTATAGTCCCATGCTTTGATTGTCGTGTTTGTTATGATAGTTTGGCAGTTTTCCACTGAGGTTCATCGTTATTAAAATAAACAGTTTTTTAACCCACCGCCCCCCTCGAAATACCATACCGTAGGCCATTAATTATCTTTCGATAATTTGGTCTCGTTTGAAACATGCCTATCATTATGGTTTTAGGTTTATCCTTTTTTTTTAATCCTTTTTTTTTAATCCTTTATGTTTTTAAATAAATAATGAAATGAAATAAAACCACCCGTTCATAAGAAACTTAAGAGAAAAGAGAAGTAAGCTGCTAAGCATCATTTTACAGTATGTTATTCTTTTATTGCAGAAAACGAAAACCTAGGTCATCATGGGTGATTGTTGTACAGCATGCGGGTCTGGAATTGCTAAAATCATATTATTTGTGCTAAACTTGATTGTGTGGGTAAGTAGGCCTAATACTAATACAGAACTAACTTGTTGCCCTTTTACTTACTGAAGTAAGTTTTACTACAGTAGGACCGGATGGGAATCAATGAAATGTCACCTCGATAGGAGTCGTGTCTCTTTGATATGGATTGACCGTAGTGTAAAACTATTCTTCCTTGTTTGTTTCACGAAAAAGGATCCTTTTCTTAATAGAGGTATCCACTGCAGAGTAAAGGTAACTCCCGTATTGATTCATAAACGTAGGAGAATGAGCTAATTTTACTAAGCCTCGGCATTACGTGGCAGAGTGTGGCTAGTTCCTTTCTACGCCGCCTTATCACCCCTAGTATTTTCAACCAGGTACTCATTTGTAGCAGAGTATAGACTGTGAGCTGTCGGGAATTGAACCCGGGTCGTTCAGTATGACAGTCAAGTGTACTGGGGTTCTAACATTCCCCAATAACTGAACAAATATAAAACAATAATCATTCTATACGGTGGTCTTTTTCGTGTAGGACGACAATATTTATAAGTTGCGTTTTTAACTTCCCGTGAAGTCATTGGTGATGGATCAATACATCTCAATTACCTCCTTTGAAACTATACTATACCGGATAAGGTTGGCCACTTAACAACACGAAACTGATAATAATATACGGTAGTACTAATTTCTTACATTCTATATACCAAGAACGTATAACTGTCCTTTGTATAATATTTCAAAGAATAAATTTAATGTACGGTAACGGTGGCAATTTTACATGTATTTTTTATTATGATGAATTTTATTATAGAATTATTTTTACGGAATGAATATGTATTCATAACATGTTGCTGGGTAACTAGCATACGTTTGCATTTTACGTAGACTACAGAATTTTCAATTGACTCTAAATTTTAATATCGTTATATAATATTTTAATCATTATTGTTATATAAATAAGTTATATACTAATTAATTTACATAAGGACTTTCGTTATTAATTTTATTATAGTTTATTCGGCCTTCTATCGATTTGAACACGCAGCATGCTGCTCTTTACCATGATGCTCAACATTGCAAGGCCGCTCACAGAACAACAATAGTATTTTAATATTAAACGCATTCAAAATTATCAATATACACTAACCTTATATTCCCAAAGGTGTATAGTCATTGTGTACAAACTCAGGCTTAAGTGATTGTGTGGTAATCATAGTGTACAGTTTGATTAAATTCAATATTCACAATCTACTTATTAACGCAAAGAATATATATTTCGTTATAGAGTAACATAGAGTAATATTAATAATATGTGACATTTTTCTGGAATTATGTAGGCCTACTGGCCTAATCTCAGGTTAATGTGTCGATTTGGGATGTAATATCTGGGAGTTATTTTACAACTCCCTGGTAATTTTAAAACTGTCCTACAATTTCTTGCTATGGAATCTCACGGTTTATCACGGAAGCTCGAATTGATTAAACGAGGTTTAAGCCTTAATGAAATTGTTAATCAAGATAGGCATGTAGCAATATTCTACATTTGTCAGATTCAGACGTGCTAGGCCTACATTATATTATGGTGTGAAGCACTTAAAATATCTTTTTCGCTCTACAAATAACGGATTCCCTGTCATTGTGTTTTCTACGTTTAGCTATCTCCTCTACGTCCTACTGCGACAAACTGATCTTCTTATGTGACATTATTATGACGTCATTAACATTACTGTTATTATACATTGATGAATTTAAAGGCTTACTGATTATGGCTTAATAAAAGCTAAGTACCCTTAAACCGAATATCTTGATGACATTAGATAAGTAATACATATGTATACATGTGTTATATAAAGTTAAAAATCAAATAAATGTTGAATGTCCATCTGTCCGTCTGACTAATTCAATACTTTAACGTGATGAGGAGAAAGAGGTATAACTGACGTATAGGTTTGATTTAAATAACAATCTATGGTACCGTACGCAGTACAATTTTTACGATGCTAAATAATTATCATCATTTTCATTTCAGATAGCGGGATGCGTGATACTTGGACTTGGTGCATATGTGTACATTGAGGCAGACGATTTCTCATCACTCATTGAATCCGATACAATTTACAACTTTGCCATTTTACTGATGGCTACGGGTGGATTTTTGTTCTTGGTTGGATTAAGCGGCTGTTACGGTGCATGCGCAGAGAATGTTTGTTGTCTGATGCTGGTAAGCTCATAAGCTGTACATTATTGTAAATATGTAATGTGTGGCCTATGGTTTCAGTTCACTGGAGACTGAGGAAATGTTTGTGTGGGCCCTGTACTGTACGCGCCACGCCTAAATTATCTATGGGGTATCGAGTTTTGTCACAACATTCCATTTCTTCCATGCTTCCACCTCCTTATCCTCTTATATAGCAGTACAGAAAGAAACTACACACGTTGTATACGTATATACTTACTTATAATTTTACTTACTTATTCAAGTTTTATAAGTCATGTCAATCGTTTATACACAGAAAACAGTGAAATTAATAATTAATAACACATTTACTTAAATTTTTATAGTATTTTGGATTAATGCTTATTGTGTTGATTATGCAATTAGCCGGTGGTATCATGGCATTTATCTATCAAGATGACGTAAGTAACTGTGTTGTCTTTCTCTATATATTTTCTGTTCTATTCTATTCATTGTCACTACCATGGTATCGGCTGAAGATTATTTTCAGTTTATTTAGTGATTGGTTGATTTTTAGGGGCTAGTTGGTTACAGGCAAATTTACACAAACGACGAGCGGTAGCGGTAGGCGGAAAGCGCGTGCTTGTCAACACAACTCCACCCCTCCCCCAACACACACACCCACGATCTGTATCTATCCTGAGTGTGTTTCCGCTCAACCGCCCGTCCGCTTCCCTTTTTGTAAATGGTCATAAGAAATATCATTACCGTAACCGCTCGTATTTGTGTAAATTGACCTTAAGAGTCAATATGTCTATATTATCTTAAAATCGTGTGGCCGATGTAATTACAAGCAAAAACACGATTGAATTATGAATATTATAAATTGCAATTTGTTCTGTGTTTAAAATAGTTGCGAGCTGAAATAGAGACTACAATGCAAAATGCTATTAAGAACGATTATGACACAAACAAAGAAACTGAAGACTCAATAGATTATGTGCAGGAGAAGGTAAGTAGACCAACATACAATAGAACCTCTTGGGACAGCTTTTGAACCTTAAAAAATTCGTAGTATTATATTACGTATCGCCCCTCGTTTGTTAGACGAGAATGCGTGGTGTCCCAAATGGAGTGGTGCTATTGCAATAACTATCATATTAAATTAGGCCTATGTTGTTGTGTATAACTATACATTATTATGAATAAAGCAAACAGCAAAAAAGCATTTTAGAACAGACCTCGTACAGGCCTATAGCAACTCATCACTGAACTTTCATTTTGTTGTGCGGAAACTAATTCAGGATTCGAGTATGCAACCATTGCTAGCTTATATTTTTATAAGAATAGTAGGCCTAAATTAGTAGATCGGTGACATGTAAAGTCCGATTCTCACTTCTGTAAATGTTGTATAGCATCTAGCACCATATGTATAATACTGCTTGACACGTGACTACTATCTTAGGAGCAATAATCACATGTATGTGACGCTTTATTTATAATAATAACAGGATTTTTATAGCGCTCAAGGCGCATTTACCCATCCTTACGCTTATAAAAAAGTAAATAAAAAGTATTACCCACATGCGTCGTGACTGCGCATCACACAATACTGCCTGGACAGTGGACAGAATCGGGTGAGCACCTTAAACTTCTACCGTATTGAATTTCTTAATAGTTTGAATGCTGTGGAGCTATGTCACCAGCAGACTGGGATGACAGAACCCTGGGAAAACCTGCATCATGTTGTAAGGAAACAGACTGTAACCCGTCAACGTCGGGAACTACATGGGAATCTGTAAGTGCATTTACATATGGCCATCATAATTGATTATCATTGTAATTATTATCTTCATAATTATTTGTATCATTAATCATCACATCAAGTCATAATAGCCATTCCAATTTACTCTCGAAATTTGCATGCATGTTTTTTTATGTTACTGATGTAACATTTAATTAGACTCTTTCTACAAGTCTTTAGTTTCTTAGAGTTGCATAGCGCTACCAGCAGGTGTTTTCATATTTCCAAATTCACTCAAGCTGCTCAAGAAATATTGTATGACACGCAATGTGTGCCAAAATGACCATTTTCTATATACCTCCTATACCATTGATTATTTATTTCACAGGGATGTGTCGACGCTGTTGACGATTGGGGAAAGCAGAATCTTTTGATTCTCGGTGGCCTGTGTCTTGGTCTGCTAGTCTTTGAGGTATGAACACTATCGCACCTTTTTTTCAAATAGATTAAGAATGTGTAGATTGGTTAACGCTAGGTTCCCAAGGATGCAACGCAACGATGTAAGTGCACGGCAAGTGAATTGACCAATGACAAGCAACCGTTTGAATAATCCATCGCTTGTGATTGGTCAAATCGCTTGCATTGCTCAATTAGTCCTGCGAACTAAGCTTATTAAAGATGTATTGTCCCCTAAAAACATGAAAAATGAAGATTAATTGAATCAGACTTTGAATAGGTTAGTTTGTAGAAAAAACCGAAAAAAATTATGTTTTCACTTAGAAAAAGACTAAATAAATGGTAATTCAACCAAAAACCCATTGGCTGGCAGCCAATTTGACCATTTTTTGTTTTAAATTACAGAGGTAAATAATTTTTTTTTTCGATCTAATTTTTGGTCAAAATGGATAACTATGATGCGACATTAAAATGGCATATTTAACAACAAGAATTAAAAAACTGTGTTACACCGAATAAAGGCCAAAACATAACTATTTCGTATCAATGTTTCTTTTCAGCTTATCCCAATGTGCCTTGCTTGTTGCTTAAGGAAATTGATCAAAGACGACTAAATATTGTAATGTTTTATGGTTCTTGTCT